>NW_024104543.1:3919253-4127660 GCF_003945595.2 Pipra filicauda
TTCTTTTCTTTTTTCTCTTCTCTTCTCTTCTCTCTTCTCTTCTCTTCTCTTCTCTTCTCTTCTTCTTCTCTTCTCTTCTCTTCTCGTCTCGTCTCGTCTCGTCTCGTCTCGTCTCGTCTCGTCTCTTCTCTTCTCTTCTCTTCTCTTCTCTTCTCTTCTCTTCTCTTTTTTTCCTTTTATTTTTCTTTTTTTTTAATTTTTTTTTCTCTGAATCATTGAAAAGTCTTAAACAGGAGAGGGGAAAATGTATATTGTTTATGGGACTAATTTCAATGCATTCCAAAAATATATTCTCTTTGCCAATGGCTTGTATCTAAGACTCAAGCATGCAAGGGCATAGAGAATGTGCTGAACTTAGTATCTTGCCCAAAATTTCATCTGCTGAGGATCTTAGTTAATGTTTAAAGCAGCAACAAGTTTTTTCTGCCTGGTCTCAGAACAAAAGCTTCAGCTTCAGGTAAAACTTTCCTCCAAGCACATGATGGTAAGTGCAATGCTCCATGGCAGGGACTTCACTGGACTTACTAGTATCCCATGTGTTTCTAGTACAGTATGAACTGCTGCTATGGCTTAAGTGTTGAGAAAAAGTTCATTCAGAAAAGTATCCGTGAAGATGATTTCTTTAGGAGTTATTTTGTAGGTGATACAATTAAACAAGTTCTGCAGTCACAATCTGATTATAAAGTATAAGAAAATGAGACTAGCATAGGAAGAATGGATCAGCAAAGCCAGCTGTAACTCCAGGAGAGAGGAAAGACTCTGAAGAAAGATGGAGGTTGTAGCAGATGTGTTCTACAATAAGATAAAGAAAAGAAAGAAAATAGATCTCTAGAGCAGATTAGTTGGAGAGAGACAACAAAATGAAATTAATAAAAAAAGAAAAACACGAAACCTAATTTTTTAAAATAGTGAAATAACTGTTAGCATAATTTGCTATATTTACATTTCACTGCTTTTCTTTACGTTTGCATTTCCCAGGGCAGGGAAGTTGACATTGATTCTAAGAACTGCTTTTACCTCTTCCTTCAAATTCTGAGTTCCACGTACACTTTTCTATTTTTATTTTTCATCTTTTCATTCTCATCCTTCTCCAGATTATCTTTATGAAATCAAGACTGATCACTAGAGATAGAAAAATAAGTTCTTCTGTCCCTCAAACAATACCAATTTCTGTGCAGTTAAAGATTCAGAAGTATTTATTTGTGCCAGAAATAATTTTCATACTAATCCCAAATTGTCAAATATTATCCTTCTCTACCTACTTATCATATATCTGCACTTGATCATGTGTTGTTCTTCAGAATAAGACTCCCTTTTTCCTCAGTATTTGATTTTATTTTTATTTTATTTTATTTTATTTTCCACTCTAAACCCTTGTAGTTCAGGTTGACAGTATCTTTTAAGGTTGACCTTTTCCACTAGATGGCACATTGGGCCATATGAGTGGCAGAAGAGACACAGAGTGCTGGACTGTGATGTAAAAATGCATGTAATGCTTAAAAAAAAATTCAATTTACAACCAATAAATTTCTTAACTATGGCTAACTGGAGGAGCTCCATTGCCTTCACTGGGATATGCTGAACTATAATAGCCAGAACTTAATGTATACTGCATATAAATTTTTTTCTAAACTGTGTTATTACCCATCTTAGAAGTGGAGAATTTCTACATTTATTATAAAAACTGTCCCATATATTATATCTTAATATCTCATTGGTATGAGGATTTGAGCGTCCAATGAAATTGTACCTGGTTACCATATCAAAATGCTACTAAAGGAGTGTACAGGCACAGTACTATGGATGGAAATATACGGATGTTTTCAGTGAAAAGGACTAAAAATTAAACACTTCAAAGATCAATATCTCTTTAAGATTTGCCTGAATTATGATCTTTGCTTTTAGTTTCTACAACATCTTCAGTGATAATTACCAATGTCTATACTTTATCTAATAACTTCTGAGTCAGAATTTGTGTATCCCTCTTTACCACCAGAGAACTTGTTGCCCAACAGCCCTTGACTTCCCATCTGCTGTTGGAAGAGACAGTTGTTCAATCCTATTTGTCAGATCAATTGAAAAAATCTTAGCAGGCTTGGAAGGGGATAACCTTGGAGGTAAAAATTTTGGGTAGGTCTTAAGCCCTTTATTTGTCTAGGAGCTACAGAAATCACTGCTGTAAAGATGCCCTTGTTGCTCTAATGGCTCAAATTAAATATGGTTTATACCAAATATAGCAACTTCTATCTTTCGTTTCTTGTCTCAGGCCACAGTGGAATTGCTGATATCTGGGAAGTCATCCAGATCACAAAATGAAATCCATGACTACATTCCACAGGGTCCATGACACTTAATCAGGTCCTCCCAACTGACATTTTCCCCGTATGGAAAGTCTTTAAAAAGATTTACACTTAAAAGCTTTTATGCAACTGGTGCAATCACATAACATTTGTTGCTGTAGAGTGATCTCCAACTCCTTTTTGTCCTGAAGTGAACTCCAAGCAGTCTCTAAAAATAGGCTTTCAGATTTGTTTTTTTTTTTTAGTATCACACTGACTGTTGCACTGTTTATGACTTTTGCAGTTAACAAGACTGTAGAATAACCACTATCAAAAACTGGCACAAACCAAACCACTCTAGTGCTATCTTTCTTTCTTCTCTGGCTGTTTGCCCAGGCTAACTCCAAGGAAAATCTAGAGTAAATAAATGTGACTTTTATCTAAGATACAAATCTGAATCATAGAATCATAGAATCAGCCAGGTTGGAAAGGATCTCTGAGATCATCAAGTCCAACCCTTGGTTCACTACCACCATCGTTACTAGACCATGGCACTAAGTGTCACATCCAGTCTCGTCTTAAAAACCTCCAGGGACAAAGAATCCACCACTTCCCTGGGCAACCCATTCTAATATCTGATTACCCTCTCTGTAAAGAATTTCTTCCTAATATCCAACCTAAACCTCCCCTGGCACAGCTTAAGACCATGCCCTCTTGTCTTACTGATAGCTGCCTGGGGGAAGAGAGCAATCCCCACCTGGCTACAACCTCCTTTCAGGGAGTTGTAGAGAGTGATGAGGTCTCCCCTGAACCTCCTCTTCTCCGAGCTGAACAACCCCAGCTCCCTCAGCCTCTCCTCATAGGACTTGTGCTCGAGTCCCTTCACCAGCCTTGTTGCTCTTCTCTGGACCTGCTCCAGCACCTCAATATCCTTCCTGAACTGAGGAGCCCAGGACTGGACACAGTACTCCAGGTGTGGCCTCACCAGTGCTGAGGACAGGGGAAGAATCACTTCCCTGGTCCTGCTGGCCACACTGTTCCTGATCCAGGCCAGGATGCCATTGGCCTTCTTGGCCACCTGGGCACACTGCTGTTTTATGTTCAGATTCCTGTCAATCCAAACTCCCAGGTCCCTTTCTGCCTGGCTGCTCTCCAGCCACTCTGTCCCCAGCCTGTAGCACTGCATGGGGTTGTTGTGGCCAAAGTGCAGGACCCGGCACTTGGCCTTGTTGAACCTCATCCCGTTGGAATCAGCCCAACTCTCCAGTTTGTCCAGGTCCCTCTGAAGAGCCCTCCTACCTTCCAGCAGATCAACACTCCCCCCCAGTTGGTGTCATCTGCAAATTTGCTAATGGTACACTCAATCCCCTCATCTAAATCATCAATAAAGATATTAAACAGAACTGGGCCCAACACTGATCCCTGGGGGACACCACTAGTGACCGTCACCAACTGGATGCAGCGCCATTCACTCCTACTCTCTGTGTCCAGCCCAGAGCTACAGAGGAGGTGGCAATTGCCATGGCAAGGACTTTCCATGATAAATGTTCAGTTATTTCTTCCCTAAAAGAAAAGACCTGACAGAAATGGTCAGTAAGGTATTTGATTTCAAATACTATGCAGAAACAAAGATGCATGGCACAAAGATGGAGTGATCATGCCAACCATGCCCACATAAAAAGCAAGAGCTGTTTTAGATAAGTTGGATCTTTTAAGTGGTCTCTAGAATTCATCTGGAGGACAGATCAGGGACTCAAGGGAAAAATACTATAATGATTTAAACTGTGATCCAAGCTAGAAATCAATAGGAATCCTAGAGACCTCAGAAAGATCAAAGAACAGACTATTACAACTTCTCTTGTCTGACTGGTGGCCACCCTGGCCACCGTTTAGGCATCAACCCAGCCAGGACACAGTCTGTCTTTTTGGACGTCTGCACTGGGATGGATAAGCATGCTAATGCTTAGGTTAGTAGCATGTGAATCCCATCTAGTTACATCTCCCCCTGGTATTACCTAGGAAAAAAATTGCAAACTACTCTTGAATTTATTTGTCATGCACACTTAACAGTTTCAATCTTCAGTCCATGCTGTTACTGTTATGGATGCAAAGCCTGAGCTTTCTCTTCTCAGGTGTCTGTCTGAAAGAGCAGTCTAGAAGAGATGGTCTGAAAAGAGAGAATGGGAGTAATCAAAATCAGAGGCTCTGTGTTCTCTAACACACATCATGATAGGAGCACCTCAAACCCACCTTCCATAGCCCTGGGTGACTAAGCTGTCCTGCTCTGCTGGCTTAGTCAGAGCTGGAAGTCAAAATAGCCATTTGCCTAGAGAGAAACATACCTCTTTATAATTGCTAACATGGATACCCAAAATCTAGTCTGATAACATGGCTACACACAGTGATCACCAACTCACAACGCTCCTGAATTTTACCTGCAAACCAAATATATTGAGAAAGAGACAAAAGCAAAAAGCTACCCTAAAGGACTGTCAGGACATCCTTGGACTGTACAAGCCATGGTGTACCACTGTGTTTGCTGTCCCTCAAGCAGGAGTAAAATAAGCCCCTAAAAATCAATTCCTGACACTGCTGCTAGACCCTGCAAATGAATTAGCTGCAGTTTATACTTGTCTGTGTAAACAACTGCCAAAAAAGCTAATGAAACTGGCATGAGCACCTGATCACAGCCCAGCAGTAAAGTGTATCAACAAAATAAGCACACTTAGTCCCTACACTAGGTATGGTAGAACAGCTTGCTAAAAATGATCCCGGGAATCATATAAAATTCAATATTGTTGGAACTTTAACAGCTCTTCCTATTTCCTCGAGGTTAAAAGGAACAACAAGCTTGATAGGCACAAAGCACTGATAATTTAGGACTATTAACCTAGACCTAAACAGCTGCAACTTCTGATATTCATTTAATAGTCCTATTAATTATCAGTGGAGTAGTTCATAAAAAATAATGTGAGCCACTTTAATTGATCAAACACTGCTTAGTCAGCATATTGTGAATCTTTATCTGTGAGCATGAATGAAACGTAAACCAGGGTTTTATTCTTATCCCTGACTGCTCAGTCACTCTTTAAGTGGAGTCCAGTTAACTGATATGTCATAGGTCTTAAGAGAGCTGTTTAGCACTTTCAGAATTTTCTTCTTCCTGGAAAATCTCTTTTAAATAAAAATAGCTATATAGGCAAATGTATATTTGGGTAAACCTCTTCTGAAATACAGGCAACTTTTTGATCTAAAACTGCCTTGTTTCCTAGAGGTTTGTTTTGGAGCTCACTAAGGACCAGAGAAAGCTAGTGAACCTTTGGCCTAAGGAGACAAAGGATTGCAAGAGCTACAGAGATGGCAATAGCACTTCTGCCTGTCCAAGGAGCCTCATTTACCACCTCTACAACTGAACTACAGCACTTCTCAAGTCCCTACTGTGCAGCAAAAGCCCAAAAACCCAGGGAGATAGACAAGCAGCTCAAATGCTCAGAAATTGCAGGCACCCCTTTCAACACTATCTTCTTTCTCTGTTTTTTTCACAGTTTATATATCCTGACAGATCTGTCACTGTTGTGGCAGCCAGCTGCTGTATTTTCTCCAAGTGAGGGAAAAATCAGTGTCACTAAAGATGCATGGTTTGTTTTTTGGGGGGAGGGGTAGTTTCAGTAGGTCAGGCTTAGCAAGAAAGCTTTCAAAATTTCAAAATTTCCTTCAAAACAGACATGTAAAATTGCATCTGGAGGAATTCAGAATTTTGAAAGATTTTTTAATTTCCTTTAAAGCAAATAGCAAATGTGATAAAAAGGATCATTTATTACATTTTTAATCGGTTTAAAATATATCTTATTTGACTCATAACCCTGTTAAAACTGCAACAGTATTGTTCTACAGATTAAAGTTTCTTTGTTATGCTATAAGTATACTATAAATGTTGAAAGTGTGTTATGATTCGTTGTAAAGGCCCTTTCCATAACCGTGAAATCCTAAATATTCCCGGGCTAAGGAAGCTCTCATTTGTTAAGCTTTTTTTGCTATTCACCTACCAGTGAATGTTTGCCTGTAATTTTCTCTCAGTTTGAAGAGCAGTGATGAGTCCTGAGATGTTCCCCTGGAAATACTGTCCTCAGATACTTGGAGTGAGAACTCTCCCTTCAGTTGCATAGCAGTTGTTGCCTACCATAGATGGAGGTGCAAATTTATGTTACTTATTTGCTCCAATAATCTCATATTAGTAAGAACAGCAAACTAAAACCACAGGAGATGTGAACAGCAGTAGGGGGAATGCAAAACCATATTCTTCTACCTGACTTCTCTTAAATATGAGGTTATTTTTACTTGCTTTCTTGTTAGGTTTCCTGCGTGCTTTTTCATGTTGTTGACCTTGAAAGTTTGCAAGGACTTTAACTGACACATTTCCTCAGTATTAACTTGATTTCCATTACTCTCTTTCCCTCTCTCCCTCACTGTGTCTTTTATTCAGTGAATGGGGCATGAATCATAAAAATAGAACTACAAAGGTGAATATGATTTTTATTTTGGTAGAAATTTCATCTCAAAGTATACAGCAAATGAGCATGAGTTTTATAATTATTAATACCTGTGTATCAGAGAGGACCAATTAAGCTATCTCCCTGAGTTCCCAGCAGAGTTACTGGAAAGAAATTGAAAGCAGAAGCCTAGTTTAACTGATCTCCATTTCCCCTGAAGGAAACTGTTTCTCTCCACTGCATGGGAGCTAAAGATTGATTTTGTGAATGCCTCTTCCTTAGCCTATTTGTTGCAGTTTCACTGTGCTGGAACTGGTTCAGCCCAGTGGGCAACCCCTGGGGTCCTTCAAATATTTGCCCACTTCCAAGCAGAAGAGCAAAGAATTGAGCAAACCTTGCACCTGTTAAAGCATATGGACAGTATAGCAGGGATTCCCAGCTGGCCAAATCTGACCCTTTCTAAGCTTCTTTTTACAGGCATATCAATCTGGTAGACTCAGAGTATACTAGAAATGGAGAGTTATTCCTGTACTCTTTCTTTCATTTTCCATGGTTCCTGGAATTCCACAAACCAGGATCTATGATACCTAATGGTGGTTTTCAGGCTTATTTATTTCTGAGGATAAGTAATGTTATGATAAACAGGGTTTGTGATGCTATAAATTGTTCATGTATTTTCACATATATTTCCTTATGTATTTCCTTATATTATGAAACATATTGCTACCTCATAAAAGAATGTTCAGTGGCCCTGAAGAGCAGCTGATCATAAGGGTTTCATAACTTAACTTAAAAGTTGTACATTTTAGGGTCTGTTTTCAGTTTGTTTAATAAGGAGTTGCATACAGTATTAGAAAACTTCCCCCACAGTAGCAGATGATGTCAGGCAAACAGTTGGATGGCTTGATCTGAAGGAGCAGTAGTAGCTGTATGGCAATGGCAATACACATGGTGATAGCAATATGCCATAATATCACACTGTGGACATTCTACTGCTTATCTGCAACACTGTTGTCAGCAAACTTACAGCACCCAAGAGCACACACTCCAGTGATATGCAGGCAAGGCAGTTTTTCTCACATGGTCAGCAACAAAGTGCCTCAAAATAAAATTCCCACCTAAGAGAATATATGCTACTGTCAGAACCGGAGATCTGATAACTGTGAGATGTAGGAAATTATATTCTCATCCTCAGTAGGAAGGCCATAACTGTCTCTACTCCCTAATAATTTATTTAAATTCTTACAAACTCCAAGTGGACAACTGAACTTGTAAATAACTTCACAATCCTGTCTGCATTTATTAATAACATCCTATCTGTATTTATATATATATATATATAATGTACATGCATATAATCATCAAGAATTTAGAGTGAATTCTTCTCAGAAATAAGGAAAAGGACCTAATGGATCACCATTTTGAGTCACATCTTCTATGAGATAATGTCATCCCGCAGGAAAGTCAGGACAGCTCTCAAATCTGGGGTGAAATTCTTGATAAGACATCAATTTTAGATTCAGAACAGGGCAATTACCTTGGACCCCACAGGAACTCTGTGGGTTTACACACTGGCTTGTAGGGATGAATCACACTGTGTATCTGCTGTGCCACTGGCAGAGTACAAGTCCTAACCCCTAATTTCAACCTACAATCTCCAGAAGTCTAAAACTTCAGACTTCTTGCTTGACTTCGTCAAAGAGATCCTGTCACTTCCTTTGTCATATAAATCTAGCTGAGGTCTTCAGTGTTTACATACCACTAAGCAAGCAAAGAAATCTGAACATACATCTTCAAACAATCTGATAATAAGAAGTCTGATGGATTATGGAAAATAGTACTTGTGAAAGACACAGGAAGATAAGGAAGATTTCTTTAGGAAAAAAAAGGAAGACAAGAACAGTGAATAATATCTTCATCAATAACTACTGGGCACATAAAAAGTCAAGTGAGTCTGCTTGCAGTTTAAGATCAGCCTTGAGAATTTAAATGAGTTTTGCTCAGGAAACGTGAACCTGTCTGAAAAGGTTTTCAATTTTTAAATTTGCAGATCAAAAATTTGCGCTGCACAAAGTGTTTGCCCACTCTGGAATTATAGGCATCTGGGTGTCTGTTACACGCTATGGCTTCCAAGGTCTGGGATACAGTTACACTTACCTCAGAAAAGTTCAAAGGGAAGAGGGTTTATAACCTTTCCCTGTGGGTCTTTTCAAATGTACCTGCTGCATATTCAGTTGTAATCCAATCAACCCTCACTTGAAACTGGAAGCTGAAGGATTCAACAAGTGCAAGGGGAATTCAAGGAGAGGGGAGAACAAAAGCTGAGCTGAGTGTGATGTCAAACACTGCAAAAGTTTTGCCTTCAGCTGCATATGAGGGGGTGGTGGTGACAGAGGTAACTGGCTCCTCACTGCCTCCGTGTGGGTCCCACTGCCCTCCGCTGCACCCCTGCTCTCCCTGCACACACATCCTGAACTGAAGCCCGGCTGTGGGCTGCCACTAGCCCAAGCCAATGCTGAGTGGATGGCTGAACAGTTTTATTTAATTCATTAAAACTGAAAAAAACCCCTAGCAAAACCCCCATGAAAGATATCCATTTTTTTGCAAGGTTAGCAGATTGACACAGTTTATTGTGTGATCAGATGAGTGTCAAAGTGACGCAAAGGAGGAAAAGATCAAGCAGCTGGGGAGCAGAGGCAGGAAAGGAAAGAAGAGAGTAGGCAGGAAAGGGACTGACACCTCCTGCTTTTACTGGAAGCAAGCCCTTAGTTTAGTTTAGTTGTAATGTGAAACCATACCTTGGGTGTATATATAACCTGAATAAGTGCATTGCTACGTGAGGAAGGTGCTCAAGGCACCTCTTGTAAAGAATGAACAATCTGCTTCTCATAAGAGCAATTGGGCATCACTGCACCAAATTCTGCTTGTAGGTGATTTATAAAGCCATGTTTTTAAAGTCATACCCAGCACAGTGAGAATTGAAAAGGGCTATCAGAAAGGAGGGTACAGAAGGAGAAGATCACTGTCATTCTCTGCACACCTAGACAGGAGTCATGGCCCTGTGTCTGAAAAACACCATTCTAGAAAAAAATAGATACGCTGATAGATACCCTGTGGGAGGCCCCTGTTGCATGTCCTATTGGAGTTCAATAGAAATTGGCAAAATCTGAACACTGTGCCTAAGGATAATTATGTCAGATCACGATGATCGTTTTTCTTATTCCCTTTCAGATCAGTAGAAGAAGTAAAGGCTAGAGCCTGCAAACAGTGAAGTCAACATGAGGTCTATCCCTGCCAGGTTTGCAGGATCAGCCCATATGTCTCACAGGATGGGAAACGGTAACATCGTGCTGATGCCACACGTGAGAAATCTGAAGTGTAAATCTAGTGGCATTTGACACAACTCACAGGATCTCTGTAGATGGTGACACTGAATGTATTTCCTCTTCATAATATATTTTAAAACTTCATTTTCTTTCAGAAGCAAGAGAAAGAGTACAGCAGGATGAGGGAAGAGTCAAGTTGTATGACTGTAATATATTTATTAAAAACAAAGGGGTTTGTATGTTTTAACATAGCTCTATGATCAAGAAAAGTAGATGATTATACCAATAACTTCTACTTACACAAAATATTTATTTAAAACTGCACACATACCAAATATTTCTGAATAAAAAATAGCATGGCATTTGTTTTCAGGTCCATACCCAACTTGACAAATCTTGGACTGAATACTAACAGCCTATGCTGATTGAAAATCTGGGTATGTGTAGTAACAAAATAAACCTCTGACTTGTCCTTTTCTTTATATAATGTAGAGGTGTTGAGAGTTAGATTTGCAAGAGAGCAAAGAGACCACAGCACCAAGTGTTAAAATGCTCAGCCTGTATGCTCCGTGCATTGTAGTGATCAAATTGGCTCCAAGTTTCTATGGCACACAGAAGAGGTAATCTGGGAAAAATTAAATAACCCACTGCCAAGGAAGGTAGGAGCCATGTGAACTGCCCAGCAGTAAATGCTGTTTTTAATCAATATTCATTGACCCATAGGAAATGGCAGTAACTTGGTAATACAGTGGCTGGGAACTCATCTGATGTCTGTGTGCTAATTAACAGACATATATACAGACATTTATTACCCTGGTAGATATTGGAGGTCTCCACTCCAGGATACCCAACATCCTGGGAGCCTGAGATGCAGAAGTGCAGCCTGCAGTCTGTCCCATGTGGGGTGCAGGAGGAACTTCTGTCACTGACCTTCAAGCAAATGATCTCATATCTTGTATTACTTTGAAAACATTGGTTAGTTTCATTTTTTTAATGCATGTTGTTCTTTTTTCCTATATTGAAGACTGCTCAGAACTTGTTAGTGTGACCTAGAGGAATTCAAAAGCAGCATTTTGCAAACTCACTTTTCATGACTATGTTGATGACCCAAGAACATCCCAGCCATTTCCCTGTCTTCTTTATTGCTTTGATGATAATGTCCACCTTCTGTATCTAATCTAACAACTTCTACATGACACAGTGCTTAGTTTATAACCTTTTAGATGAGATCCATCACATTTCCTTTGTTTATACAATCTATTTTCTGACAAAAGTAAAATACCAGACATTGTTACACTGATGACCCTAGGAAGTCTATATTGCATCATATTACATTTGCTGTTTACTTACAAGTCTTTAGCTAGTAACATCTGTCCATTTATTCTAATACTCTTGTGTAACCTTAAGATCAGGCTACAATTTCTTCGGGTATTTAATTTTGTTTTGTTTTGTTTCTGAAATCTTAAAATCATAGAGTGGTTTGGGTTGTAGGGGACCATAATGTTGATCTAGACCCCTGCCATGGGCAGGGATGCCACCCATTATATCAGGTGCTCAGGGCCCATTCAACTTGGCCTTGAACACTTCCAGGGATGGGGCATCCCATCTGCACTGTATGTGCTGCTTTCCAAGCAGGCAGTACCCATGTAAGTTAATGTAGAATACCTGCTGTTTCATTTATCACCTCTAACGAACTATAAGATAAAAATTAAAGGATTCCTTCACCAGCAGAGTGTTAACTATTTGCATAAATACTGTCATCATATTTTGGGCAATCTCCAAATCCTCATCCTCATTACCACTCTTATCTTTACCCTTCCTTGCTGCATTGTTTTCTACTATTCTGGCTGGCATAGTAGAACATAAGTGAGCACTGCCTCTATTAGCAGGATTTTTTTCTCCATTCGGTCTGAGAATTGCAAAGTACCCCATAGTGACATAGGGCTTCTCATGAGAATTCTGGTAGCATTTTTCTCTAATAATATTTTTAATATCTCTACCCATAGTCAAGCTCAACCGTGGATATTTATAGCAGATTCAGATTCCCACTGCTATGCAGGAGAAGGGTTTTTTCATCTTAAAGTTTTCCTCATTTTTGCTTATAAATATTTAGAGTCAGTAGAATTCTGTATTATACTTTATCTATCTTTATGTCTTTGCCAACTTTTACATAGTAAGTTTAACCAAAAGTCACAAAAATTGGTGTTACATTAACGAATAAAAATCAAACTATCACAGGTACAAACTAGCACTACACAATGTATTTACTACACCTTAACTGAAGTAGTTGAATAAATGATGTGCCAGTTTTTCTATCATCTCCGTGAGTTTGTCAGTGAAAGACAGGAATATCTGTGGGTACTCTACTCTTAAAACTGGGCTTTGAGTCTCCTTGTTTTTTCCACTGCTGAATCACTGTTCTGTTAAAACCCAGTCTTGAGACAAAATCCAGCCAATGACATCATGAACTCGTTTTGATTCACAAATTAACTGGTAAACTGGGTTCTTTCTGGAATACTTGTGCGTGGCCTTCCCTTTGTTTCTGAAGCACAAAAACAATTCTTCCATCTCATTATCTCACCAAGTGAACAGAAGTGGAGACGCCTGGTAGGACTGCTCAGCTTTGGAATGTATTCGTTGTTTCTCTGGGGAAAATCAGCAACAAATCTAGACTGGTCTTTCTCAACCATTCATTCAGTATTAAAACCATGCTCCTATCTAAGCCTAAATGTCAGAGACAGAAACTAACGAACCCATGAATAAATTTCAAAAATTCACACTTCATTTTATGCTTTCCTACAACACCATTTTGAATTAGAAACAGACTTTAAACCATTAACCTATTTCATTTTGTAAAGATAGTTCTATAACACACAGAAAACATTAAGGAAATAGTAAATTTTTAAAACTAATTTCCAAGCTAATATGAAAGTTATTACTTGAAGCTTAATATTATCATATGTACCTGTAAAGGTTGGTCAATTACAAGTTACCCATAAACCCTTTTTTGTTATTTTAACATCATAAATAGTAATCTGGCATTAAATATTTGTGCTCTGGGCCAGTAACCTTTTTCAGTCTCACAGGACTTTTTTTAATTAAACTATATCTTTGTCCCATGTCTATAATCCTCTCTTTGACATTTTATATACAAGACACCTTGCTGCAAAAAGGTCAAGCAGTACAGTTATAAATGGAAAAGAGATTAAAAGTATTCTCAAGCCACAGTGATCTAAAAGAGAGTTAAATATGGAGTGTTCTTCGCAGGCTTCCTTAGATGAGTTAAGAGGAAACCCTGTTGGCAGATTTTTATTATAAGAGCACCAAAGCAAATGAAAATTATTTGACAAAAATGAATAATGCACAAATTTAATTTGCATATTGGAATAATTATCTCTAAAAGAACACTATAGGGTTTTGTCTCCATAAAACTTTCATGTAGACCGTTGCCGAACACAGCTTATGTGTTTATATAATTTTTCCATTTAACATAGTTTTATTGTAAAAATAAAACCCCAAAACAACTACAGTAACATCTTGCTACAGTTAATTAAAACTTCTTTTTTTTTTTTCCTGCAAAAGAAATGGGATGGAAATAAAATGATCCTTGCTGGAAAGTGTGTGAGAAATTCAAGAATGGAAAATGGCAAGAGATATTGCAGGAGCCAGTGTAAGTCAGAGAAGGGTAGTTATAAAGTAGTGTAAGTAAACATAGCCACAGTACAAGTGAGTGGCTTCTTTATTTTCATCAGAACATTAAGCAGAAATTGAAGGAACATTTTTCCCTATTATTCTCCAGCTGGCATATTATGACCTCAACTTGCTCACTCTATGCCACACTGGAATAGCTTTAATGGTGTACATGGGTACAACTAAACAATATATTTCTTGTAATGTCTTAAGTAACCCACCAAAGCATGGTACCCAATTGCTGAAATGCTGTGTGTATCTTTCTGAGTCTGGTTTGTTACCCCCAAGAGGCCAAACCCTGATCTGGAAACTCTTTACTGCTAATTTCTTTCTATCAATTTTATGTAGTCCAGTGAAATAAGATTATTTCTTCTAACTCTGTGTCATCAGAGTGCCTGTTGTTTAGATGCAAATGTTGAAGACAGCATGGTTTGCAATGACCCCAAGTTCTCCGTTGCACTTTTACACAGTCTGTTAATGTGTGTTTTCAGGTGGTCCACTGGTTGACTTACATAGAGAAGAGGGTTTTTACACCGTCCATTTAAAACTATCTGAGGCATTTAACTGAGGTGTGATGCAAAGGATCTAAGTTTAGGGGCTGAGTTTCCAGAAGTCTCTCTTCCCAGACAGCTAATCAATGTGCCTAAATTAGCAGAGTTAGTGGGGATACCCAAAAGATCCCAGTGCAGACATAGTATTTGTGGGGACAGCAAAGCCAGGGTCAATATACTTTCATTACAGACCTAAATTTACATCACAGTGCTGCTATTCAAATTCTTAGGTATAATATGAGCTTCAATCCTCTTGTTTCTTTCTTGCTTTATACCACTTTAATCTTTGTATGCCCTAAATGAAAGGTTACTTACTGTTTCCAATTTCTTTCAGCTGTTAGGAGATTGCATAAAGTAACTAAACTGTTGGTATCCAGCAAATCGATCTCCTGTTCAAAGAAACTAGACACCCTGTTTGTAGAACATCAAATCTGACAGGGCTAGATTAGCAGTTCTGAGCCTGTTGACTCAGTCTTATTAGACCTGTGTGCTAATGAAATAAACATGCAAAAGAGAATCCATAGCAATTTATAAGGTAAAAACTTACCAGTAGTACAAAGTGTAACAAATGTGAAGCTATTTAGTTGACTAAATAAAGTTGTGTGTTGGCATTTTCAATGCATAAGGAGTCCCATATGACCTCCATCTTCCACTCCTGAAGGTCTCAGGACTGTGTCACTTCCGCCAGACCTGCACAGATGCCCACAATTATCTCAAATCATACTATGTTTTAGTAAATTATTTTAATCCCATGATCTATTACTGGGATTTAGGTACTCAGGTCATGTGCCAACAGCTACATATAGTTGTCTTCATACAGGAGTCTTAATCTCAAACCTAATTCCATCCTGAAAGCTTTGTTTATTTCTTAAACATAGGTGTCTGGTGCCATCCAGAGTATCTCAGATATCTACATGGGGGTGCCAGATATAACACAGAATATATGAAAGACATCTGTGCCCTCTTACAATGACAGCTGGAGTCAAAGGATATCTAAGATGGCACTCAATCTTATGTTTAGTCAAGTGAATTAAGTCCTGAGTGGTCTAGAGTCACAAGTAGGCTCTCTGAAAGGAACTGTCCCAAAATGTAACAGCCTGAACACTTTTCACAAGTATTTTCTCTCTTTTTTTTTTTGTCTGGACCTCTTTTCTTCAGTTAAATAATTTGGTCATTTCTCTCCTAGCTCCATGCCCACAAATAGGTGAATATCCACACTTTTCCTATCTACTGCAAATTCATGCAGCCCCAGTCTATGATCTCCTTATATTGCTTTGTAGGTGTATGCTGCTCAAGACATATCTACCTCTTGGTGGGCTGTGGCCAAATGCCCTCACACCTCCAGAAAGTCTGTCACTAACCTTGCTTGCTTTTCAACTCACAGGTCTTCAAAAAAAAAAAAAAAAAAAAAAAAGAAATGCAAGGGAAAAGGAAAGACACCAGTCAAACTGACATATTCATAGAGGCTTCAAGTATATACTGCACACACCCCTGATGTTCTCCAGTGTGACAGCTGAGAATCAGCAATTTGGAACCAGAAATATAGAAACACTGCAGGAAGCACAATAGGGGAAACAAAGACTATATTAGTTTCTTAATCACTGCTGTCACTTATTTGAAATTAAGGCGTGTATGAAACTGCGTATATGTTTTTCCCTCCGTGGAATTCAAACTATATTGTGTATGTGATAAAAATTACTTACCTATAGTATTTTACTTTCCCATTCACATCAGTATTCATACCCTAGTGTACAGCTTTAAAAAGATTTTTTCATTGTATCTGTCCACAGAGCAAACAAATCTTTATGCATGTTCTTCAATTAACTTTACTGGAGCAGACTCCATTGACATGTAAATGAAAAAGTCACTCCAGCCTGGTCTACAATGCCCTAGAAAGTTTCACTGGCCATTTGGTTACAATATGAAGAAATGACATCTTTAATAAACACAGTTAAGCTGAAAAAAAGCCTTAGCATGGTGGGGTTACATGAGGAACTAATTTAATTTACTATTGTCTCCCCTCTTGGAAAGTAGGAACATCTCCTTAGTTTTACAACTACAAAAAAAATTTAAAGCATAGTTATTTATACTTCAATAACTTATCAAAAGAAAGAATAGTCTATAATGTAACAAAGCTGTAATTCTTCTTTCTAAAGGTTACCAAAAGCTATAAATGTTCACTTTAAGCTAGCATTTAAGTTGTTATGATGTCAAAGGTTATGTTGTTCTCCCCCCTCTGTTGTCCATAATCAGTAGAAACTATAGTTACTGTTTTGATAAACACTATTCAGACCTTAACTGTGATTAGAGTAGGCAAGTTACCACCTGTCAAAACTTAACCTTCTGATAATGAAAAAAATATGCACAATGCTGGATTTAGCTGCAAATCACTTCCCAGCATCAATCTACTCTTTTCACAGGTGACCATAGATTATGATAGAGCTTGGGATGCAAAATTATTTTTGAAATATTTTCCATCTAGTAATTCACTGTGCATAGCTTTGCATATTATCCCTAATGATTTAATGTGCCACAGAATAAGCCTGTCTCTATTATTCATCATGATTTTCACATTCTATCTTTCTGCACTATTCTCCAACAATATAATATCACTAGCAAAGTAAATATCCTCTCCAAAAGAGTTATTTTTTTCACGAAAGAAAGGCCAGAGTCAAAGACTCTTTAGCTAACTGCAATAATAAGGTAAAGCTTAAGAACATTCTGGATGTTTATCTTGAAGATGTTTGCTGGTATTTTTGCCTTCTTTTTTGGGACAAACCTATTTCCACTGAAATTTTTTAGAAAGCTGGCCTATGCCGTCCTTCAGTGGTTTTGTTCCTGCAGGTTGCAGTTTACAGGTTTACAGCTGCTGTGTGGCAGCTGTGCTGCTGTCCTGTGCAGTACATCCCACTAGATGTGCTGAGGGGGGAGTATTCGTTTTGTGTTCTCCAGACATGCATGCACTCCACAGCTCAAGGGTGCCCCTGGGAAGTGCTGGGCTCTCCCAGAGATTGCTGCGGGTATTGCAGGGGGTTCAGGTTTTTTTAAGTGATACAGGTCTCCTAGCAAAAGAAGAATTTGCCTGGGAAAATTGACCATCATTCCTGAAGACTATTTGTGAATTTAAAGCATGTTAAATCTTGAATCACTTAGGCTGGCTAATGATTACTCACAAACCTTATCCCATCCACCAAGCCGTTTTTGACACATGACAGTTTTTTGTTCTCACTGTCTTGTTGTTAGTATTTGCCAACAGGCTTTAGTAAGGTACATTGTCAGAAGATTTTGAAAGGCAAGGTAAATTATATCGACTTGTTTTCCTTGCCAAACTTCTCTTGTTTCCTTCCTGAATTTCTGTGAGGTTGAAAAAATAAAAATTACACTCAGACAAGCTGTAAAGGTCAATTAAAAAAGGTACTATATATTTATATCAATAATAGATAGGCAGCTTTCAAAAGGTTCTTTAATGGCTGATTATGAAAATGGTTTTGGACAATTTCAGTGGTTATAAAGCACTGTTCCCTTTTCTATAATTCCCAAGGTCATCCTTTATTCTTTCTTTCTTTAGATAAAAATCAATCCTCAGGAATGGCTTCTGCTATTAGAGGTATATTGCATATTTCAGTTAGTAGTTCAGCTACTTTTTGGTTTTCCCTTTTAAAACTCTCAAATGAATATTATTCCACCCCAGGGATTTTCTACCATTAACTTTATCTAGTCGCTAAAATGCCTCATATTCAGAGGCCACTCTCTCTAACAATGCCTCATCTGTAAAAATTAACCTTGAGTTAGAAATGTCTGCCTCATCCTCATTAGTGAAGACTGATTACAAAGAATTCATGTAATTTCTCCACAATCTCTTCATCCTTTTTAATTACAACTTTAGTGGTCCAGTTGACCTAGGCACTTATTTAGTGTGTTCTTCCTGATACAGTTAAAGAATATCTTACTGTTGGTTTTAATGCCTTTGACTATTAGACTTTTTAAAAAACTTGTCATTGAAAACCATAATTCACTCTATAAAAAAAATTATTTTTTTTCCTCATGAGAAATCTAACTGCTTATAAGAAGATTGACATCTGGTTTTCCTTTTGCATAACTGTCTTAAGAGGAGTGTTAAGCAGACAACCCAGCAGATACTAAGGGACATGGCCCTACCATGACATTTATTGTTCAGGTCACTACTAGCAAGAATTCTGGGGACTGAAAACACAATCATCACTTGGAGGAAAGGGATCCTTTCTGTCCACACCATCCAGCAAGATGCATAAGCATTAGGAAACGTGTACTGGATCCCAGCTGGACCCAGGTAATACCTTCAGGGTATTCTGTGAAAGTTGGCTTTGTCTAAGCACGAGTCTCATCTCCATTTGGTTAACCTTCCTGTTTTCCCTTTCCTGATTAAATTTTTTGTACAGCTTAAGAATCACCATTTTTCTCTTGAGTTTGTGTATTATGACTGAAGAGACAAACCTTTTGCTGCATTTGATCATTGTATATTCCCTGGTAACTTCTATGTCCTTTACTAAAAGAGGTAGTCTGAGTGGTCCCTGTAAAGATCTAGTAGCATCTTCAAGTCTGATAGTTTTTTAGAGAGAAATTCTGCATTGTTAAGAGAGATTGCATAAGAAAAGGGAAAAAACATCTTTCTTCTACACTTAAATATTGTGGGATACTCTGAGTAAAGTTGTCTTTTCTTTTTTTTATTTATTTTCTGGAATTTTATGGAATTGTACCTTAGTCCGCATTTCTTAGAAATACACTTTCACAAGCCATTCCTACTTTGTCACAATTGCACACCATTGAATAAGGTTTTATAATGGCTTATAACTCTTCTTAACTGAGCAATATAAATACATAGCTTCAGGTATTCCAATATTTTTTTCTTTTAAAAATTAGAATGCTGAGACATTCACCATTACTCATAATTTCAGAACTGCTTGTCATGTTTCTAAACACAGACACATAAGATACGCACATAACAGAATAATACCTACACTACCCATCCAAGAAAATTTCATCCCTACATATTCTGCAAGGACTATTTTTATTTAAAGATAGTTACCCTGCAGCTCTTGATGTGGCATTTTTCTCCATGCAACACACATAACTTTCTTATGTTAATGTTTTAATTATTTGTCAAGGTTGTTGTCGGTTTTAAGGAGAAATTTTTGAGAAGGTCAATGCTTTTCATTTTAATCTTATTCAGGTTATTTGGTCTCCATTGTGTCACAATGGGAGACATCTATGTGTTTGGGGTTTGACTATTCATGGTTTCTTATGTGTGAAGATATTTTACCTTAATGAAACAGCTTAATGAAATAATTTAATTTAAGTAAATAATTAATGAAATTATTTAAAGACAATATCTTATTGATAGCTACTTAGATGCCAAGAAACTGGAGGCTGGACTGAAGTCACTGAGATTTGCAAAGGGTCTTGACCTTAACTCATAAATGTGTGACCGCAGACATTTTCCATTGCTGATAGCACAGTAGCCCACTTTGAGATCTGTTATCATAATTTAGAATAGTCTTCTGTAACATGGGAAAATGCTTTATGCTCCATCTGAAGGTGAGGAGAGTACTGAATTTGAGTCTTCCACATCAGTGCTCCATCAACCAGACTTGCATAAAAACCCATTAATTTAAAACATAAGAGTGAGTCTGGCTCAGCTGCTTAAAGGAAAGTGTAAGGGATCCATACTTCAGCAGGCAGCTAAAGACTCTGGTGCTTGAGCTGCCTTTCCATGTCTCCAGGTGCAAGAACAGGCACCAAGCATTTAAATGAACCTCAGAGGAACCCAAAGCCTTCATGGGTCTCTTTTCGTGACTGTTTTCTCCCCAAGAAGACAAAAATGTGAATTAGTATCTTAGCCATCCTGTTAGACCATCAGTCCCAAATCTTTTGTTAGTTGGGGTCCAATTCTGCCACCCCTTTGAGCAGCACCTTAATGCACATGTAGGACCACTGAATTCAATATGATTAATTGTGCAGTAAAGTACTAATCAGGTTGAATAATGGCAGCAGAATAGGGCCCTCGGTAATAAGAATTAATCATACCAGATCTTTGAAACTGATTTTTTCATTGTACAGCTGAGCTGAGAGAACAGATGAAAGCAAAAGAGACAATACTCAGGAGCATAGTTACTGATAAATAATTACAACAAGGACATTATAATTATTTAATTAAAATTTGTGCATGGGGAGAGATTATGAGTCTTTCAGCTTGCTGCCTCATTTAGATGATACTAGTCATTAAGCAATTTTGCTGTAGTCAGCTACTAAATGTCCACACAGCCTGCCTGATTTCAAACCTCTTCAATCAGCAAAACTGGCTGCATGCACTGTGTAATGCTACCGAAGAACAAAGTGACACACTTAGTAATATAAATAAAGGCAGTCTCGACTTTCTAAAGGAATCTTGTACTTTAATTAATCAAGATCATCAAATAAACAGGAACAGTAGAGTGTTTATCTCTATTTCTGAAGTTATTAATTAGCAAACCACACAGAGAGCACTATGGAGTTGACAATGCCTCTGTAATTTTTCGTACTGAAGTTATTTTGTTCGTTCCCTTAATAAAATTTTCTAATGGCTTTTGTTTTGAAATATAAACATCACAGACATATAATGTGTCAGAACAGTGATATACCACAATAAAAAAGATGTTTTCAAGGTCAACTTCCCCAGCAATTTCTTCAGATCTACTAATTTTCTAGTTCAAGACTGTCTTTAGGAATGATTTCCCAGCATGTCTTTCTGTAGCTTGCTGTCTGAATTTGCACCCTTAAAGTAGGCATTTTTTAGCCAGCTGTATCTTTCTTTTAGCTGGCAGATATTTTATTTCATCTTCTGTTTTCCCTCAGTTTCCAGCTGGTAGGTATTCTAACATCTCTTATGTTTTCCCTCAGTTTTCAGCTTCCCATTGCCAAACAGATGGCATGTTCTCACATTTGTACAGCAAATCCTAATGTTCTTTCAGTTATACTGAGACGATGAGAACACAGCTGCGTTGGGCAGGGCATGTCTCCAGGATGAAGGACCACCGCCTCCCTAAGATCTTGCTTTACGGTGAACTTGCCACTGGCTGCCGCATGAGAGGAGCCCCGAAGAAAAGATACAAGGACTCCCTGAAACAACATCTCAGCCTTGGCCATATTGATCACCATAACTGGTCTACTCTGGCCTCAAATCGGGAGGCCTGGAGACACACCATCTATAACGCAGCTGTCTCCTTTGAGAACACACGCAGGATCACCCTCGAGGAAAAAAGGCAACGCAGAAAGAACCGTGTATTGCAGAATACACCATCTAAGGAGTCTTTCTGCTGTGCCTTTTGCAATCGGATATGTCTGTCACGTATTGGCCTCATAAGCCACCAGCGTGCCTGTAACAAATGTGGATAGAGCCTTCCCAAATCTTCGTTCGCGAAGCCTAGCCATGATGATATACTGAGACACAATAGGAGTGACACTTCTGCAACTGAGAGATTCAGGCTGTGTAAAATAGGTATTCACAATGGAAAAAATGAGGCCCACAAACATAAGAAGATATGAAAATCTAAAAACCCACAAAATTTACTGGGACTCACAGAATTTAACTTAAATGAAAAAAAACCAAGAACTTCAGAAATTAATGTATAACTATTGTACAGTAGTGTCATCTTTTTGTGAGCTTTTTGAAACACCCTGTTGTGGTTTTAGCATTGCTTTGACACTTTCTGTTTGCCTGTTCTAGAAGACTTTCCAATATGCACTTATACACTGATAATCCAGTAATATTAAAATTAAACCATTTAAGTCTCTAATGCAAAAGAGTACTCAAGGTTAATGTGTAAAACTATTTTAGATTTTCAGGGGGAACAGTACACCCAGAACAAAACAAACAGTTGCCCTTAGCCATCTGACTGAGAAATTTTAGATGGGATTATCCTACAAGGGTAACTTCAGCTTCCTGGGCTGAAAGCCTAAGATGCTAATGTAAAAATCAAGAAAAAATGAGAATGTGAACAACAAAAAAATCCATTTAAATTTCATGGATCAGGTTCCTCTTGAAAATGCTTAACCAATGAGCATGAAATATAGTATTTTGACTCTGAAAGGAGTAAGATAAGAAATAAAGCAAAAGAGGTACTAGAAACTTCAATGTCTGGGTGTTCAGCATGAAAACAGAAAAAACCCTAGTCTTTCAAACTTTTCCGTATTTCAATAATAATTGCACCATGATAGTCAAGTATCAGAACACTTGATTGATAGCAATCAAGAATAATTGTACTTATTCAATTGATATTAAAGAGATAGAATCTCTCCAGGTTTTTGCTGTTTTCTCAAAGTATTTGTTGGTTGGGTTGCCTGCAATGCTGACTCATCACCTAAAGCCCCATTTCCCATTTCCGTCCATGGAGAAATTATCAAGTTCAACCATTAATCCAGCACTACCAAGTTCACCACTAAACCATGCCCCTAAGTGTCACATCCACATTCCTTTGAAATACCAGAGCCCAAATTTTTTCTTACTCTCCTTAAAAATTAGGGCTTTTTGTAATCAGCAGTTCTCTATAGTAATGCATGAACCATATCATCTAACAGCCTCAGTATTAACTGCAAGTGTTGAAGACAACCCTCATTTACTATGAGATCACTGTTTCTTCTTAAGAACTGACTCACTTCAATACCTTCTGAACCAACTCAAAAGTTCATGTCTAGTTTCTCCTGAAACAATATTTTAAGTCAATTATTAACTGTTCTAAATCAGTACTTATCATTTCCATTTTAACATTTCTAACACAAGTGATCAAACTTGAGAATTTCCTCTATAAATGAGACCAACTCTATTTTGAAGACTAAGATGCGAAGGGAGGAGGGAGCTCTGCAGTTGTACAATCTGGCACATCTAAACTCAAGTTCATTCCATGACAACCTGACTCAATTTCCTGAACATCTTGTTTCATAACAGTAGAGGATGAAATGCCAATAAATTACACTGTGATTTTTTTCCCCTGACAAATTTTACTACTTCCTTTGTATGCAAACTTTCCCACATAGAGGTCATTTGAAGGTGCAAAGGAAGATCTCTGATTTGTCCTGTCTGAACAATACAATTATTTTTCTGCTGAAATTTGTAATTTTTATTTACTAAGAATGAGGAATTGTCAGCTATTTATAAAGGGAATTTATATATACTTCAGAGCACAACTTTGGTTACCTGAACTAAATGCACTCGGTTCCAGTGCTGTTATCACGCTACATCCAGTTTATTCATGAGTGATTTTTAATGCAGCTAGAACTCTTGTGAGAGCAGAGAAGGCACCGGTGTATGAACTTGCATGCACAGTTTTTGCCTGTGAGATCTACACTCTTCTTGGGCATGGGGTTGTTTTGAAAGATACCACGGGCCAATTGCAAAACCTTCAAGATCCCCATAGAGAAATGCTGAAGGATCAAGACAGTTTTTCAGACTTTGCATTGATCATGTACTGACCAGTATTGAAGAAGGTGCCATTTCTCTTAAAAATGAAAATTTCTGAGCCTTTTTCAAGGTATATAAGCACTTAAAAATTGAGATAAGTCTCACTTCCAAAGCACCATAGGAAACAACAGTGACACAAGCCCTTTCTTTAAACTCAGGCATTCATAGTTTAAATTCACATCATGTCCTAAGGAAACACATATTATTCAAGTTATGACAGAGGGTAATGAAACATTTTGATTCCATTTGCATAGACTGGTTATATATTCTTGGAGCCAGAGAAAGTGTGATTTCATGTACATATGACTTAGTGGTTAGGACACTAAGTGCCCAAGGACATTAGAAGCTGACATTAGAGGTGGAGAAAACTGTTCTGATGAGTATTTCAACTAAAGATATCTGACAATCCAGTAGTCATGGAAGTGTCTTGGAAAACAAAAGTTCATATCCCCTTAGACAAATATGAGTGCATGTTTCCCACATGGCAAATGACTGCAGAAGCCACAGAGCTTTCAGGAGGACCACTTCAAGCAAGATTTTTTTCAGAATCTGATTAATTAGATTTGATCTAACAGTGTCTAATAAATCACGCTCTAAAGAGGAGCCGAATGGAGAATCATTCATGGGCCAGGCATGAAAGAGATGTCAGGCTGCACTGCACCGAGCTACAGCTGGCCATGGTCAAAAGCTGAACAGTAAACATACAGGAAATTCTCCTGGACAAATCCAGTGCTTGTGATTCTCATACTGCCCAGCTTATTGAGCAGGCTGGAGAATAAAGAAAAAGGGGACTTGGAGCTTCATTTTGGCTTTATGTTTTTAACCCTACCCAAAATTCTTGTTTTGATCTGGCCATTAAAACTTTGCCTTAAAGAAATGAATGTATGTAATAACATTGGTGAGTAACTTGACCAGAAAAAAAACCAAACAAACCAAAATCTTTCGTGGGAAAATTGTCAGTCTTTCATGAGAAGCTGATAGCCACAGAAGTAATCAGCCAGTGCTGCTGCCAGTAGGTTAATTGGCAGGGAAGTGTTTCATTGAGTTTATTTTTATTTAGAAATATATCACATTTAATTCACACTGACAAAGGCCATGAGTTATTTCTTTTTACAATAGACTAGCTGCTAGCATATTGCTGATGATGACACACTAATGACACACTGATGACATGCTACCATATCTACTGGTTTCCCAGCTATTCCAAACCTCTAAGACTTATATTCCTAGAAATCCTCTCCATTTTAGTGTAATCACTCTTGCACATTCTGGTTTTTTCAATGCATGTGTTTTAGTTCTCATGATTTCTAGTTCTTTTTGTGTGCAGATGAGTTTCAAATTTCTTTCCCAGCTTTCTCTCATAACGTGTTTCTGAGTTGTTTCCTGCTCTTAATGGGAAGAATCTATTGGAATGCCTGAGAAATATGCTAAGATAAATAAAAATTATATTTTTAGCATTGGATGTTACTCAGAGGTCTTTTTCTTTGAGGTGAACTCCTGATTTATTTCCCCTCTTCCCAGCTGGCAGTCTAGAAAACATGCCCATCCAAGTCAATCACACACCAACAAGCTACCACTGCTTTGTGAACTAGTTCCTCTCCTTTGGAACAGCAGTCTTACAGCTGTATGTTGGAGACAGATGATAGCCAGAGAAGTGCCTTGCTCTAATAAGGATACAACATCCCATGGCACAGGGCATGTTAGAGGTGAGTAACCAAAAGTTGGACCGAGTAACACCATGAACATGCGAAGGTATGACTGAGTAGAGTCAGCTCATGGGCCACTAAATTTGTCCCACTTCATCTGACCA
Source organism: Pipra filicauda (assembly GCF_003945595.2). NCBI lineage: Eukaryota > Metazoa > Chordata > Aves > Passeriformes > Pipridae > Pipra > Pipra filicauda. The sequence continues at coordinate 3,944,872 of NW_024104543.1, forward strand.
ACCTTCATCACTTAGAGCACAGACAAAGTTTCACATCCTTCCTGCACCTTGTGTGAGAAAAACTTGAGACACTCTTCCCCTCCAGTTTATTGCATTCCTGAGGTGGGTTTGCTTCACAATATTGCTAATGTTTTCTTGTCTTATTTGAAAATACCTAAGTGGTCAATGACAGTGCAGCCCTTTTGGGCACCAATCCAAAGCAATATCAAGCCTCCCATTCACTTCTCAGATGGGAATGCCACAGTAATTAAAATTAGTCACACATACAAGATGAGTGGATAAGAGTGAGAGAAAAACTAAAGAAAATGAATAAGTGGAAAGATTAAAAGTGCAGCTACACAGTGAAAATTAGACACAGAATAAAATGATCATTCTTATCCAACTTTGACAGCAACACAGTGATCAGAAAAAACACAATTATGTGAGTGGCATTCAAGCACTAGAACTAGAGGCTGGTAGTGCTAGTGATCAACTGGATGTACTTGACCGGCTGGTTTCAAGAGCCTCTGAACTCCAGGCAGAGAATTTTTCCAGGGCTATGTAAATTGAGAGAAAAATGAAGGAACATTATTGAAAATACATTCTTGAATATCATTGCCTCTGCCTTAATACCTACATGGTCAGACTTCAAGAAAAATGAAGGATACTTGACATAGGATTCTTCTACTACTGATTACTGATATTGAACTTAATAGTATGGTCTTTCTTCATTGTGCTAGATTATATTACCATTTACATCTAGCTTTATCAGTCCCACTTTTCTTAACAATTTGTGAAGGAGACAAATACATGGAAGATAGTAGATATCAAGGAATATTTCTTCTTGGCAGTCTAGGAGGAAACCGATTGAAGTTCTGCAAGTATGGTTTTGGCAGATATGCAAAGAAGTCTGTGACATAGGAGTGCTCAATATGTTGCTGATGGGAACTGAATAAGCTATTTTTTAAAAAATTTTAATTACCTCTTCCCAGTGGAGTGCTGGGTTTATGCTGAAATAGACCTCTTCCATTGCTATCTTTCTTCTCATAATGGTTCTTTATTGGCCACTATTTAATTTGTGGTTTGCTTTTGACTTCTTTGTATTCACTAAGTCTTTGTCTTGCTCTTATTGAATAATCCATGTTGATGACCAAATCTGAAATTTTTCTAGGTATTCCGTGTGTCCTCTCTACCTTACACTGCAGACAGCCTCTTGTTTCTGCACACCTGTAGAAAAAAAAGGAGCTGACTGCTTTGTTTGCTCTGCATAAAGCAGAAAACCTCAGATGGATAGAAGTTCGCCAGAAGAAACAACTCTTTGTCACTGCCCAATGGTGTGTAGAGGAATATACATTTACAGAGAGAATATTTGTATTATACCAGTAAAGTTTTTAGACAGAACCCCCCATTATTTTTTTTCCAAATGACCTAAATTGTGCACAAGATTTGAAATAGTTAGTTGATGGGACTGAACTTCACATGTGGCAGCTTCTTCACAGTAACACATGGGCACTTCAGGCATCAGCAAACGGGGACACATTAACCTGTGAGGTACATGGCAGCTATATCAGTTAAACTCCTGGTGTTACTCAACAGTTGTGCATCTTCTAATAAAATTTTGCTAGTGTCACACAGTGACAGGCCTGAAAAGAAGTTAAGGACAAAGAACATCAGTGATTCTAGAAATGCTTTTGCTTTTAATTTCTTTTTATTTTCTACCTTATTGCATGTATTAATTTTAGCAAGGATTCATATTTATTTGAATCTTCATTTCCTTGAGGTAAACTGACAAAAACTACATAGACAGTGTAAAGCACCCCAGGAAATATGGAAGCAATCATGAAAGCAAAGCAAAACAGCAAAGCAATTGCTGTGAGCAGCTGGGTAGTCCAAGGAGGAAGCACATGCCACTGAGAGGGAGTGTGTCAGGGACCTTCACCTGAGTCATCTCCAGCATGAAGTTCTCATCATTCAGCAGTGGAAACTAAGCTTTGTTCACAGACTGGCAAGTTTCTAAGTGATAACTGTATTACACATTATACTTGGAGCCTAGATTTAAAGTCTTTGAGAATGCACAGAATCTTATTAAAATTAATTTTTTCCCTAAGGATTTCTTCATTCTGCTTTTTCACACACACTTTTCATGACAGAAATGACTCTTCAAAACTTCTGTGTTTTGTCATAATAATTGCTTTACACCTCTTGGCAACTTTTCACACCATGCGTAAAGTACTGTTTCATTAAGGTTCATTAACAGACTATATTTTCAGAAAACAGTAAAAATCACAAAAATGGCTGAAAATTGTTTTTAATGTTAATCATGTTGTCTCATTTATAGAGATGCATAACTGTATATGCAATCATAGACACAGACACAGAAACAACTTTCGCAAAGCACTCTTGGAACTTAAATGATAAGGTAATAATTATAAATGAAATATTTTATTCTGATTAACAATAAGGCACAATAAAATAACTTCTATTGCATAGTTAGAAAACAAAATTAGTTTTTAAGGAAACCTTAAATTGCTATTAGAACATCACCATAAACTGGAATAAAATTGTACATCACAATTTATTGGACCTGTATGTTCCTGAATTATTTTTATGATACAATACTCATTTCTCTTTAAACGAATATCTCATTTCTTCTTTTAAGGGAAGAGAGAACTCAAGGGTTAAATTACTAACATAAAGCTCTTGTATTGATTACACAGGATGTATTTATAGCCTGCTAAATAAAACAGTAACTAAAAGATCTGCTGGGCAGTTCCTGCTTTTTTTTCAGGTGGGAGAGCTTGTGCTGTGATCAAGCCTCATCTAAAAATAGTGACAAGTGTCTAGAGTTTTGCCTCCAGAACAGCCTAATCACCAACTTACCTCCAAACATTTCCATTTCATTTTGACAGAGTGTTCAGCAAAGGAGGTGTTATATGTACCTGCTTATGTTGTAGTTAAGAGATGATATGCCAAAACACGGTGCTCAAAACTGCACTGTCCACCAGTGAAAGTTGTACACAGCAATTGGCTTCCCATGTGCAGCTCTGTATGTGTGACCATTATCACCAGGAGCTGTTACCTAGGAAACAAAACGTGCTTACGGACTATGTATGAGTTACTTCAGAGTTACGTTTTCCACTAATACTCTCAGATATTTGAACAGTTTGATCCAATACTTATTATATCACCAAAACCACAGTCATACAATTGGCCAGATTGGCTAGCCCAGTCTTATTCAGACAAAAAAGAATTTTTTTAAGATGAACCATCTTTTATCCTTTTTTTTCCTTGAGAGGGTGAGTGGGATGCTTATATACTTGTAGGAAGCAGTTAGCAGCAGAAACATGACATGGAAAAGATTAAAATATCTAGCCATTATTAAACTCAACATTTTTTTGCCTAACATTCACACCAAAATCTGAGGTGAATTTATAAATTAAAAAAAAAAAAAGAATATTGAATCACACAACTGATTTTCTTGTTCCAGTACTGAGATTATGGACTTTTTGGATGATTATCCTAAGATTTTAGGCATCATGCAAATCTTCTTGCCTTTGTATACCTGGGTAATTCAACTGCAATTTTCTGTGGAGATAGTGGTCCTTAAATGCTTGTTTTCCCTTGCACATCATATGTCAGTGGCAAAGACAACATCGAGTTTTCAGAATTTTTTATTTTGGAAAGACAAATATTGAGGATTGCATCTTAAGTTAGCAGGAAAGTTTTCTTGGGACTGGAGAAGGATAGTCAATCTGTAATTTGGGATATACAGATACAAAACTGTATGTGAATATATAAAGCCATATGTGAAATGAAGTTGCTAAAAATTGCTGTATTTCATGGTCACTAACTCTGAGGCTTCTATTGGGAGTGGCAGGGGAGTTGGAAATAAATAATTTTTAAGGTCACTTCCAACCCTAAACATTCTATGATTCTCTGATACTTTACCAGATGGGTATGAAGTTGTTAACAAATGAGTGTTGAGAGGCTATGACCAAATGATTCAGATAAATTCAGACCTGATCACTCTCTATTCTGAGCCTTTCATAAATCAGTAAATGCAGTAAACTGGCTGAGTTTTAGCACAAGATAGTTTCTGAGAGGGAAGGAAGATATTAGATATCCATCACTACAACAAAAGAACAAAGAAATACCTGAAACAAAAATACAAGATGAGGCTGAGAGCATATATCAGTGGTGAATGTGTATGTCAATAATCTCAGGTTTAGAAATCCTCAAAAGAACTATTTGTATTAAAAATGGGAAAAATGTCAAAAAATTTAGCCTAAACATAAAAACCATTACAATGCTCAGAGTGAGACACTCTGCTCACATTAGTCTCCTTGAAGAAGTTTTATATTATTAGCTAAAGAAGCAGCTCTTCAGAGTACATTTGCTGTGCAAATTGGCATATTCTTCTTGTGGTCATTCCATACAAGAAGAAACTCCACATTTTTTCAACTCTCCTTTAGTCAATTAAGCATTCTTTTTCTCCTTTCATCTGTAATGAACCAATTCTGCAACGAAGCATTATAATTCTGAAAAAAAATCAATCACCTTGTTGTCATTAGGCAAGTCTCAACTACACATGTCTTTGGACTAGAGTAATTTTGTTTACATGGAAAGGGACTGGACAACTTGGCAGGAAGATACATTTCTTATATGTCTCTGTACAGTGAGGCTCTGTGAGAGCAATGTTCTGGAGCATACCTATTGTGGAAAAAAGGAAGAGGCAAAGATCTGAAGGCAGTAGGGTTTGTATAACTTTAGCTGTCCAATCCATGGTCAGAGACCTACAATTAACCTATTGACAGAACTGTTTGAGTTTTAATGCTTAAAAATTTTGTTAATTGACATGATTTTGTAAGAAATGACCAGTCATTAATTTACTGAATTAAACTTTCCATTTTCTGTACATTTTGAAAGACTTTTTTTGGGAAACAATGCACAGAAATCGATCTAGAGACTTCCAAAACATTGAAGTAAGTACTCCAGACTCTGGGGGTTATGATCCCTGCAGCAGAAGGAACCTTCTGTTTTGCTTTGTCTTGTTTTGTTTTAACTGCTCACCTCTGGCAGAACTATAAGTATTTATTTTCCATCTTCACACTGTGAGTTCAGCAGGAGCTTAATTATCAGCTAGCATATTGTAATTGTCCAAGGAGTATCAGAAATGAGCAAATATATCAAGGTTTACACCACAGCTCAGGAGTAAGAGCTACAGTCACTCACCAGCCTCAACTGTCAGCTCCATCTTCCTCCTGCATAAAAATAAACATTTCCCCCACAATAAAGTCTTTTTATAAAAGCAATAAAACAACTCAAGGGAGCATTGTTATCATGAGCTAATCACCCCCTTAGGGAATTAGAGGCACTTAGCTGCATCTAGAGCTTCAACACCTGAGGGGCTGTGATTATTTCATGATAACCAACAAGGCATGACAGACTGGGAGGTTAATTAGATAATATTCAAACTTGGTAATATTGAGTTTGAAGATTTCTTTTGAAGTTGTACAAGCAAAGCTCTGCTTATAAAACAGCAGTGGGACACCAGCACAGAAAGGATAATTAACATTTCCTACAAACCAACCAAGGTTTTGAATAGCTAAAGGAAAAAATAATAAAGTCAAAGTACTAAACCCTGAGGCACTCCTTTAACAATGAGTAATCCTGATGAGTTCACTCCCTGAAATCTTGGGCAGAAATTGAATCGAATTATATAATGCCGTTTAGTTGCTAACCCCTAAACGGTGGAGGCACTTCAGTCAGCCTCATACTACTTAACGGTCCATTCTCTCAAAGAATTTAGTGGGATAGTAAATGCAGTATTAGTAATAAATATTCATCTAAACTGCAATCATAGCCATTGGTTTGAGAAACTGCAAGAAAATGTGCCACTGCACTGCAAGAGATTAAAGACAAAAGACACTGCAAACACTTACAATTATATAAGTAGTCTGTTTTGTGGAAGAACATTTTACTTTTGTGGACAACAACAGCAAAGTTTCAGAAGTAGCTGCATGTGTATGCAGAAATGGAGCTGTGCTGCACACATGTATTAGTGTCTAGTTGTCTTGCAAGGATCTGGCCTACTACTCCATGGGCTCCTGCTCTTTCCCACTCTCCTGATCCTCGGGACCAGGGGGTGAAGTGGCTCATCTGGCTGAAATTACACTACCAAACCAAAAACTGGATTCTGCACCAGCTTGCTGATCTGAGTCATGCTGAGGCCACATGAGTTATAGATCCCACACAAGGTATGTTGAGGAGCTGCAGGTTACCGAGAAGAAGAGGATGTTCCCTCTTGGTAGGCAGCTGGCTGTAGCATCAGCTTGTAACTCTCAGCTGTAAAGAAGCTCTTAGAAACAACATGTAACTTTTAAAGATAATTATTTGTATTGACCATCAGTTAAAAAAAACCCAAACTTGACTATCTCTGACTTGTTTACATGTAAAATGGAAAATGTAGATGACTGCTGGTCTGCCAAATAATCTCTGATTTGGATAGCTTCCTCTTTAAACTAACTTCTGTTGAGTTATCAGAGCTGGCATTGGATTAAAGAATGTAGTTAAGCACTTCTGGACCTAAATGGTATATATTCTACAGGACACATCACTGCAATGAAGTTGAGATCGTCGGTCAATCAAAAAATTGCCAGTAAAACGGTTCTCAGTCTTTAAATTCTGATTTAATAGAATCAAAACATTTCACTGGAACCTGTTAATTCCATCAAAATCTTTGACAGGGAATCAAGTAATTTTGTGTTCTTTCTCATCAGCTTTCCAGTTTGCCAGGTAGGGTCTGGCAGCTTGCCTTGTTCCACAGGTTGGCTCCTTCCCTGGCTCCCCACTGCCTGTGCCATGGGCTGCCAGGCTGCCTGCCTGCCTGGGCACTCACAGCCATACACTCTGCTGCTCCTTCAACAGTGTCAACACCCTGGCATGCGTGGTGCATGTTCAAGATTTCCCTCCTTATTAAAAAAAGATGAAACACCCCCCGCCCCCTATATAATTTGGCAGGAAGTATAGGTTATTTACATGCTCTTTTTCAAAATGGTTAGTAAATCTTTACTTTTCATTTCCACACTAAAAAAGAATATTTCAAAATTAGACCTCTGGAAGCCTGCAGAACTTAAAATTAAATAGAAAAGAAAAAATAATAGTTTTTAGATATGAATAAAAATTACATATTTAGATGCCAATGAGGCAAGGTTAGAGAAAAGGTACTAGAAAAATATTAGGAAGAGGATCATACACAACAGACTCACATAATTTTTCTCAGAAGTTTAAAAGTTTGTAAGTAATTCTTTTTATATTTGAAACAACGTGAAATTATAAGGGTGCCCCAAAACTTCTTTTGTACCTCTGAGAAGTGTATCAGAGTGGGATAAGCTAAATTCTGGAGGTGTTAGTTGCAGTGGCTAAAGAGGGAAGTCTGATGGCCATCTCGTACTAGATTTCTGAGAATAGATTGCTCAAGCTGGTGGAGAATCATTCCATGCAAAAGATGAAGAAAGGAAATGGAGAGCAAAGGATAAAAACTACATGAAAATACTGAAACTATGTCCTCCTTCATGACACATGTGCTAATCATTATCTAGAGAGCAGACTACTCTTTTCAAAATTCTCTTCCTTATATAATTTGCCTCCTTCATGAACATCCTCTTCAAGTCCTTTCCTTTATATTTACTGAATTATTTATTCCTTTATGTGTGTATATGTTTTTATTACTAAGACATCAGATATTTAAGTCACTAGGAACACATCCTACTCTTAAACTATTTCAGATCATTTGTCCTTTATCTTATACTTACAAAATGCTTACTGACATTTGTGGAATAAAGCATATGAATGTTCAATTAAATGAATACACTTAAAGTCCCACTGCAATTGCATCTTAGGAAAAAAAAAGGTGAAAACTTCTCCCACTGGATGTAATCCATCATCCTATAAAATCCTCTAAAATCACAGGAAAGAGCCTTTGGAGTCATTGGAATGTTTCAGAATTTTTTGAGAAAATGTATCTTTGAGACTAAAGCTCTGGGAAAAGATACACCATGGTGTTGTGTGGGTTCCTTAGTGGTCCCTGGGGCTGCTGATGAATATAGCTTTTGTTGTTTCTGCTGTTCTTATCTGATATGTCTTTGAGTTCAATAGATAAGTGTCAAGGTTTCAAGAAACTCAGTGCCACACATAACAGGGAAGTCTTAACACCAGGCTTGTTTGAAAGAGTGATCAGAGACTCAGTTCTATGGCAAAGATTTGGTCAAGTCTACTGAACAAACATGGCACTAACACAGTTTGAACATGGATAATCCAAGCAAGAACTCAAGTCCAACCTACCCATGTCAAGGTGCATGGCACTACCCCAGAAGCCTTACCTTGGAGTTCATGTTCATTGCTCTGTTTCCGCTCTCCTCTCTATCACGCTAATTCCATTTTTGCATTGCACCAACTCCTTGTTGCCTGTTCAAAAGTGCTAGAAGTTTTCATTTCAAAAGCTTCTCTTTCGTCTTGAATCCAGGACAACTTTTTATTCCTCAATCCTGATAAGGTTGCACACTTAGCATCCTCGTCATAGTTTTACATATCAGGTTTACCAGCTACACCTTCTAAGCCCTTTTATGAGCAATTTACATGGACCATGATTTCAGTGAGACTAACATAGACTGTACCTGTGTACATGGGTAGGCTAGTAAAAATCTTTTTTGTCAGCAGGTGCACCAGCAAAAAAAAAGAATCTAACAGTGAACTGCTTTCGCTAGTATTAAGCTCATTTGCTATTCATGAAAGCCATAAGAATGTAAAGTTTATAATGGTATAATGGTATAAATGGTAAACAGTTAGCCACAGTATTTCTTAACATTGACTCCCATGAGGTTGCCAGAAGGTAAAAGAATATATGTGACTCTATACAATAACTAATTTATATCCTTGCCTATAGTCTTTCAGTGTTATCTATACTGTATACATAATCTTTCTGGTCAGACCAGTGAATCATGATCTGTCTGTGAATCTAGATATTTATGTACGTTGCATGTTACCGGCTTATTGACATGCAGTAAAATTCTGCTACTTTTACTCACAACATATAGCAATTTACTCAAGAGTGGAACACACTGCTCCTTCCTGTGTTTACATTGCAACTCCCTGGAAATCTCACTTTCCTTTTTTGGTGAAGAATTTCAGAAAAGGAAATAATTTGGTTTGGATATTTCATCTGGCATCTTCTTTTTGCCTAGTTGAAAGTTTTGGGGAAAAAAAAAGTCACGAAGTATGTTGTTTAAAAACAATAAGAAATTGATTAGGTATCAATCCATCAGCCACAAATGGGTGCTTTAGATCTGGTTCTGATCTTTCTGTCAAACAACTGCTGCTGAAATACTGTCTAAGCACTGAAAGTAGATGGGAGGTACAAGAGGAAAATGAGTAACTGAGAGTCATCTCACAGAAGTCAAGGACTTCTCGTGTGAGTAAAGTTACTCATAAATATCAAGTGTTTGTAGTCAGCCTTGTATGCTGACTTTTATTCAATTTAACTTTAGAGAAAAATATTAGCACTCATTCTGCTTCTCCTCTGTTCATGGATGCTTTAGGTAAAACTTTCTCCTTCTTCACTGTTTCTTTCTTTGATAATTACGGTACATATCAAACCCCATAGGCGAGAAGTTTTCATACACTTTCATAGAGGACACCACAACTTAACAGATCCAGCCTTTCTTCCCACTTGATATTTTGTGGGCAAGCTCCCTTCCCTTTAATGAGTGAGTAACATCCTTGTGATAATTAGAGTAGTGGCTCACATGGAAAAGTAATACAAGGAAAGTATTTAACGTATGTGCAGCTGTCTGTGGTGTCACTCTAGTTGGTGGAAATAAACTGAAGAGATCAATCCCACTGTGTGAAACCCCATTGGTTGATAGGCCACAGTTAGTTGTTATCTATGTGTTTATACAGCTTACCAAGAACGTAAATGTCAGAAAGAAATTTCTAGATAGGGTCCTCCAGCTCCCAAGTGTACATCCTCATCCACAAAATCCTGTATACTCAGTTCATATTTTGATTTAAGGGTATTTTAACTAGCTTTTAACCAAAAGTCCTGTTAAACACTTTTGGGCTTTAGAACAATTTTTTTTATGCTTTTGGCATGTTTGTGTATTCTTATAAGACTATGAATTTCCTCTTCCCTACTAGCAGAAGAATTGGAGGTAGCTCTCTCTATGGTTCATTAAAAGGCTGAAAAAAACTTGCAAAACTTTCAATCTAGTTGATAAAGTAGATTATAATACTAAGGAAAATGGGCAAAGTATAAATTGGAAGTCAGGAACTTAACTGAAGAAGGACATCGTAGGTACCAGCAAAAAATAATAAGTACAAACTATTAAGATCAATAAAGAGGAATAACATGAACTACTAAAAAATCATTCACACATGCTTCTCTGTTTTCAAAGAAGGAGGCTACTGAATTCATATTTTATTTGATTTTATGTACCATGCATTTTATTCTCTCAGTCACTGGGGAAGATTTGAACAACACGAGTCTCTATATCTTTGGGGCCAGAAAACTATTCTTAGAAGTGTTAAAAGAAATGGCTTAAGAAAGAAGTGTAGACCAAAGTTTTCCATAAGCAATGTAGAAAGGTACTGGCATGCCCGAGTTACCTGAGGTATCAAAATCCCTGCAACAGCCTTCTGATAGACCTGTTAAACCATCTGAGAAATAGCTGAGTACTGTGCCATAAACAATCAACATCAACACTGCACAGATGAAATCCCAGAAGACTCATGACATTAATGACAAACTGATACTTTAAGAATGGATGATCCAAGTAGCTATACAGTTAGCACAGGTAAGATAGTACGTAGAGTCCGGATGCAACTGAGGATTACTTAAGTACAGTATCAAAATCCCCATTTGTTTATAATGGAAAAGTCCATTGGCTATTAAATTCTTCAAACACATCTATACTCACAGGCACAGACCGTTGCTAAGTTTCTTCTACTCAGCTGGCACAACATACTTTGACCTGGAAGCTGCACAGGGATGTCAGCACACTATACCTATTGGGGCAGCTTGGGTAGAGAGGGCGTGCACATATGTATTTCCCAAGACATCTGTAAAGTGTTTGACTCCAGATAAGAGCAAAAAGAGAAGCTGACCACTCACAGATTTGTAGGTACTGCCACAGTTCCTAATGTTATGCTTAACTCCCAGAATAGATTCTAAACTTCAACTTATGTTCTTGTTTCACTTAGATTAAGAGGAAAACAGTGGTGCCAGGCTGAAATAATGTGTGCAGAAAGCACCCTAGAGCTAACCAGGAGGTGACATTAAGCAGGGGAGAAGACTGAATACCATCTCTTTGAGTCATCAGCATTAGAATCAGAGATGCAAGGCAACCTGTTGCTGATGTTAGACCACTGGCAGCCAAGAAACCACAAGTCTTGGAGCCAGGAAAAGAACTGAGCAAAGGGAGACTATCTTGTGGTGATTAGGACCCATACACTGAAAAGTGTGTCAGAGAATTTGGAACTTGAGATTCTTTTTTCTTTTTTTTTAACCAAAGATCTCTGCTTCCAATCTGACTGCTGGATAACAATAGTTATCCGATGGTGGATAATCACTTGTTTTCTCTTTAGCGGTTAAGTCTACCTTTCCTCAGGTCATGACAATCCATGTGATGGGAATCTATGTCTGGATCACTGGGTGAAGAGTAAGCCTGTGGTAGATCATATGGGGGGCAAGGGTTGGGGGAGATGTGGAACACAAGTGCTGGTTTGGAGTTGGATATAATTTCTTTACACATGCTCATCCGAGACACTAGTTTATCTGAAGATGTATAGTCCTTGGCTTTCACATAACATCATGGTCACTTCTCTGCATCCTGATCTCAGCATTACATGTGAGCATCTGTCTGAGAAGATAATCTGCAGTAGAGGTGGTTCTCTGCTTCAAACATGGGAGGGAACTGGTAAAAAAATGATGGTTGCAGCAACAATCAAGACCATGAAAGCAAGCCATGAACTCACCAGTGTAGCTATTTCCTTGTATTTTATTAAATGTTACTAAAAAGCAGCATTTTACCAAAACAAACACTTAAGATAGTTTTAATTATTAGTGTACTTGTGGACCAAATAAACATCTTAGTCGCATTAGCCTCTTACAAGATTAGGCAAACATCTTAATTAGAACCAGAATAAAAGTATTTTTTACCACCAAAACCTCAGGTTTATCTGTACACTTCCAACTAACTAAAAATTTGTAAGAGCAGTTTTTTAACCTTGGGAACATGTGCATGTATTCACACTCTGCCCCCAAAATATGGTGTATATTTTGTCATAAATACTTGATAAGACCTTACAGACCGTTCCTTGCAAAGGAGAAAATATCACTTGTCGGTGCAATATTTGTGTCTCCCAGGTTCCTTTTGCAGGGTAATATTTATGTCATGAGACAAAATCAGTTCTTCTAGCCTTTTGGTAGGCTAGAAGACTGCATGTCTTTGGTAAGAACATAGGTAGGCCCAAGGTTTGTCCACGGAGGAACATTTCTCATATCATTGCATATCTGACCCTCAACACTGCCCTCGGCCAGGGAGTTGCTACCCAGGTGAGAGCCGTGGGCTCCATCCCACAGCCAGAAGAGCAAAAGCAAACCCAGGAAGCGGAGACACTTGGGGTAAGCGAGGATTTGGGTGAACTTTTGGGCACGTGGAAAGGCAGTTTCCCTACATGTGCCTGGGAGCTGCACAAGCAGGGAAAGCAGCAAGGCAAGTTCCCCTCCGCGTCCCGGAGCACGGAGCGACAGTTCGCGTGTTATGCACTAGATGGCGCCTGGTGTTTGGCAACCGCGGCCTTTCTGGGGCGCTTCTCTTTCCCTTAGAGTTGAAGTCGTTTCAGGGATGGGAATCTCTGGCAGAATAAAAGTAAAACCGGCTCCTCATCCGTGAGATTTTCGCTGCCACGGGTGTGTAGTTAAAATTAGTGACTGTCCCTTTTACAAAATATTCCCCCAAACTGCCATAATTTCTCTGGTGCTCCAGCTGCTGCCTTCACTCCGCTCTGCTTTGCTTTGCTTTACTGCACCTTTGCCTACACTCCTGCTCCTGTGGGCAGGGACACCACATGGAAGGAGAATTTTGTTAGGCACTTCTGTCCAGTGCAGCAATGCTTGGTTCGGATGCTTGGCTTTGACATCGAGCTCACTCCCAGGAAAATTCCCCATGGAGTTAATGTGAAGAATACAACAGAAGTGTGTGTAGATTTGTAGGTATACACATATTTAAATATATTAAGACATGTGAATTCTCAAATTTTGGGTTACTTGGAGTGTTATTTTTTTTCTTATCCTAGTTTTTTTTCCAAACATTGTTTCCACAAATTTCTCTTTAGTGTACTGGCTCACTGTCTTTTCACAGTGATATCTGAGTTATTTGCAACACCAAACCTATACTCGTTTTTGTGGATGAATTTCTGGGTTCATTAGGAGCCTTTCCCCTATATTCCATGGAGAGGCACTGGAATAAAATGCAGGTTTTTTGATTGCAAAGGGTCACAGTGTTGGAATTTACCTCTCTTCTGCTTTTGGAAACAACAGCCTCTGTGTAAATCTGATAATATGGCTGGCAAACACATGTTAGGTTAGAAAACGGTACAGCAGCTGCTGTGCTACTGGTAGTAACTTAGTCAAATAGATTCAGTAATGTCCAATATTTAGACATGTACTCTTGCAAATACAATGAGCCTTCGAGGTTCAGGGAAACCTGATAAAGCAGCTCCCTGATTCTGGCAACTAAGTGTGATAAGGCTAATCATAATAATCCTTTAAAAATGAAATTCCCAGCCCTTCCTATTATATTAGGCCCTAGAAACTGAAAAATAATATTTAAGGCTAAAAGCTTATCAAAGCTGGGGTTTAGGTATTTTGGAGTTTTGGAGTTTTTTCTCCTAGGGAGGGGGAAGAGGATTGTTTTCTCCCTTGAAAATTAAAATTCTCTAGTATTTTTCTTCTCTGCTCTCCAGGGCATTTTTCTCCTTTGAAACATCTGGGAGGTGTCCAGCTGCTTCAGTGACAGAGAACACTGAAGTACCTTCATAATAGCATTAGGAGAGCAATGCTCTGGATTAGGTGCTCTGTTGGAATTAGAATCAAAAGTAAGTGCAGGGAAACCTCTGTAGCATTCCAATTTGATTTTTGTTCTGATTAAATCACTTATTGCTGTTGTTAATAATTTGTTACAGTGATGTCTATACACCAAATATTGCAAGAGACCCCATTGTGTTAGGCACCATGAAAGCAGAGAGCAAACAGCATGCTCTCAGCTGTTTCTCCATCTGTCAAGTGAGGACAATGTGCTTGCTTTCTACAAGTACAGGAGCACTAATTAATTAATATTTGAAAAAGGATATGTAAATGCTAAGTATTATTTATGAATTATATTATAAATGAAGATTAGTGAAGAGGACATGGAGAAAAGACACAGATGGCATTATGAGGGCAGAGAGAGCAGCACAGAACGCCAAGATTAGCTCGGAAGCAGTAGAAAGGAAGGAAAGCAAAGTAAATTCTTAAGAAAAGAAGATGAGATGGTTTTGCTTAACAAAGATAAAGTGAGAGTGCAAGGGACATGAGCAATAAACAAATGAGTTAAAAAAAAAGTCCAGCACAATAGTGGTCTGGAACTGGTGGATGGAACATGCTGGAAATGGAAACAGTAATAAAAAGAAAAATTGAAATAAATAGGCAAGAAGAGCCCTACTGTTGTACATAACACAGTGATTTATATATGCTCTTTATTTTAAAGTAGCTCCTCTAACCTTAGAGTGTTAAAGCCTTACTCAGCGTAACAGAGCATAGACACTTCAGTGAAGTGATCAGAGATCCTGCTCTACCAGGGTGAGTGAGCATGTAGGTGGTCATAAGGTTGTGGCCTCAGCGTCGACCACAGGACAAGTGATGAAAATGTTCTAGACACATAATACTGTATGATACTGTGTTCCATAAGCTGTTCTGAACTTGTGAATAGCTCCATCAGGGGACATTCAGCAAATTAGGGAAAGTGGTTCTTGACAGAGCAATCACCTCTTCTTTCAATCACATCCAATATCCATGTGGGCATTTCAGTTTTCTTCTATATGGTATAGCACAAGAACTCACTTGACTTTCCTAGTTAGAAAAGTGCATTTTGGCAAACCGGAAGAACACAGTGGCAGCACATTTTTTTCCCAAATACTGGGACAAAATATTTATAAATATTCATATTAGAGTTCTAAACTAAATTTTAGTTTGACTTCATTCTCACCAATCTTTTACTTCCTTTCCAGGAATGTTCAACTACACAGCTCTTATTTCTATGAATATTGATGAAGTGCAGGCTTCTGAGGTGAACTACTGCACTAATTCTACAAAGGCAGCCTCAAAATTGCACTGTGAGCTGTAACTCTTGCAACTTTCTATTTGAGTTGTAGCTGAAAAAAAACCCAGTACAATGTTACCTATGCAGAAAACCAAAACGATGTGCAGTGCTTATTTCAAAAATATGCAGTAAACTATTTGTGAATGGTCCCATACAAAGATTTACTCAATGAAGAAGTAGCCAAATATTCAAAAGGAATGGAGAAATCTAAGAACTGTATGATCTGCTTAGACAATTCACAAACAGACCCAACAGGCAACATTTTCCCAAGAGATTGCTCATGAAAATTATTTGCTTCATTTCGGTTGTTAACAAGCACGAGCAGCTGAGCTCTACCTCCTCTGTGGCAGCAGAGTGATCTCCAAGGTTTTTTCCTAGCAACATTACTAGCAAATGAATGATTTAGGTTTGGACAGGTCTCCCTCTGTTATTTCACTGACCATCAAGTCCATATGGCTGCTTTGAGTAAATGTGGAGAAAAAACATGAAAAATATATATCCTAGGTTTACTTTGATCTCTAAAAATGAGGAGGGTTTTATTTTAGGTATTGCTAACCACTGTTCACTAAGCAATCCTTCCTTTTCCCTCAGCTCTCAGTTTGACACATCTCCAGCATGAAATGGACTAAGATTGCCGTGAAACTGAAAGCTGTGAGTGTGAAAATTGAGAAATGCATAGACAAATTCTCTTTCCTTTTTAAACATATGCTAGTGAATGAGTCCTCTTTTTTTTTTTTCCTCATCAGCTTTTTAAATTTCTTGATAAATATTACTACATCAACTAGAAAGCCCGAGGCAAATTTCTTTAGAGGATTTCTGATAGAGACACAGAATAACAGAGGCCAAAAATCAGGGATGGACTCTGGAATGGTACACTGGTCCTTGTGAAAACTGACATGAAGATCAGGTTGTTTTTCGACTTGAGTTTTGCCAGTGGCAAAGCAAGAGAAAAAAACGAGATCATGCAGAGCACTAAAAAGAGCCAGGAAGCAGCTGGAAATGTTCTGATACTGACATACTTGTTTGGCCACCATGAGGGGTTGTAAAGAGCAAACGCTGATGTAGGGGTAAATCTCAGAAAGGATGGGCATGTTAAACTATGGTTGTTAGATGCATTGTCAGGTTAAAGTTGTAAGACAGCTTTCCCAAGTATTAAACATTGTTCGGAAAATGAAAGAAACTGAATATTGAGAATAAAATATGAGCACGAAACACTTTGATTCACAATATTTCTAGTTCCTTTAGGGCACACTAAACTTCTGTAGCATTGTTACCTGAGACATACATAGTGTAAAGATGCTTTCTAGGAAGAACCAATTGTTTAAACATTGGCAGATTATTCTTTGCAATCTTTATGGCATATCAGTTGTATCAATCTGCTGCATATGACATCTGGACAGAGCAGCATTTAAGATGGGTAAGAAGAATTCCTGGATAATTGTGCTGAGCTAAACCCTTCCTCACTTGAGCAAGCCATCCCAAGCAAGATGAGCAGGTTTTATGGGGAAAGCATGGAGCATTTAGTTGTCAGTTTCTACACATATGCTGAAGGGTAGGACACTTGTAAAACTTCCGAGAGCCTATGGCTGTGAGGCTGTTTCTTTAATGAACAACTAGTCACTGAATATGTAATATTAACCATATTTCCAGGAAAAAGGAACACTCAATGACACAGAACCTGACACAGCACCTACTGCTCTGTTATCAAACATTCTGCAACACACACAATTTCAGGTCTGTTGTACATTTAGTTCAGTTTGAAAGTGGAAGACAGAGACTGTTCCAGCTGTGTCCGTATACATGGAGGAGGGAGTCAAAAGCAAAATGAGTATTGAGGGTTATCATATATTTGTCTGCAACAGAGACCAACCCTAATGGTTGCCACACAAGGGCAGCCAACAGTTTACTGCCTTGACTAAATAGCATCCAAAGTCCAAGGCTGCTCAAATATCTTAAGAGTATCTGAAAAAATTGTCAATAAATTGGAGTTATTTGCATGTATGGGTTTAAATGTTATTGTTCTCCATAAGGAGAAAAAGCAAAGTCTTTCAAATTGCCAGTTTGATTGAAGGGATTTGGAGATAAATAACTGTCACAGATTTTACAGACATTTTGCTACCAATGGCAGAGAAATTTCTTGCTTAATGTAGTTAAATGAATTACATGAACAGGAACCGAGAAACTCACACACTTCTAAACATAGCGAATGCTTCAGTTTTTCTCCTTCCACCGTGCTTAACTTAAAGTCAGCCTATCTGAGTATCCTTTAATGAAATTTTCTGTCAAGGTAATTGCACATTACCCAGTAGTTAAATATCTAAAATACTTACGGAAAAACAAATATTTCATTAAATACATGTTTTCATTAGTTAGCATTTATATGTCATAGTTGTTTTGCTACATGTGACAGCATTTTAAAGTTTGTCTCACCTTTTAAAATATCTCATATATTAAAATGTATCAAATATTTAATTTTAACTTATTACTGTTGTAATTTGTTGTAATTTGGAAATAAGACTCTGACAAGCTTGGGTAAAACATGTTAATAAGCGACTAATATATAGTAGAAAAGAATGAGTGCATTAATACCTCTCTGACATGTTGGTGACTAGTAGCTGTTCTTAAACTTAATCTTCTATTTTTTCTCCATAATTCATCTACTTATCTTCCCCATAATATCTCCTTTTTAATAGTCTTTCTTCACTGTGGCAGTTTGTGAAGACAAATCTAAGGTAAGAAAGATATTTACATATTAAATAGGTAGAAAACTATTACTCTGTTTTTCAACTGAGAATGTCAAACCAAAGGACTTCACTATAGTTTTCATTTTATAATCTCTTTTTATGAGTTTAGTATGAGAGATATGACCATGATTTGGAACATTGTTGGTTCATTTAATTAGCATCCAAGAACCACAGAGCCATCTACCTACCTGCTTTTATATGTGCTGGTAGGAATATTAGAGAAGAATTACATTTTCCTTGCTGTGACATATGCTTTCCAGGCAGGTTTAGTTGTATCACTTAATGCTAGATCCACAGAGACATCCAGACCCAGAGTCAACCTACTTAATTTTAAATTTGAATATAAAATGAAGTAAGTGTCCCCAGAAAGGGCTTTGATAATCTGATAGTCAGTATTTGCCTAAAAGGTAGGAAAAGTGTATCTGATTTCCTTGAAGTAGAAAAAGGAACTGAGCCTTGCTCTTCCTCATTATATTACTACCTTAAAGCATAGACATCTTTTTTTTTTCCCTTTTTTTGCTTCTAACAACGTGGACATACATCACAGGTTATAGATTTTTTTTTTTTTTTTTAAAGCTTAGTCCTGTCTGTGTGTTTAGGAATGCCCTGAGCAAGCTGGATTGAACTGTTCACTGTAGGTAAGGAAATACCTTATCTGAGGTTCTCAATAGCGCTTAGACAAAGGTAGAAACTAATTTATTCAGGACTTTCAAGACATTGAAGGCTCTTTTTTTATCTAAGGACTTCAAAGCACCTGATAAATAAAACAAGTATAATTTCCTCATTTCTCTGAGTGAGAACCCACAGAGATGTATTCACACAGGGCCCTTTACCTGCCTTCAACCAGCCATGAGGCAATCTTACCCTTAGTACTGCTGCTTTACCAGCATTCTCTGAATTGTGCTAATCTTACTGGGCTCAGGACTGCTAGCTCAAACATCTCAACTCACAGGAACTGTTAAAATCAACTAAGACAGTGTTTAAATTAGGCATATTCAAACCTTTGAGATACTAAGATTTCTCTTCTACATATGTTTTACAAAGAGGAAATAGAGATATTTTTCTTCGCAGGTTTGGTTGAAGTTCACAGTAATCCATTGAATAGCTCTCTGTAAGGGACTCTCTAAATGAGGTTGAACTCTGAAACCTTCCCAGGGAAACTTGATCTTTTGCAAACAACAATCTAGAGCCCGTGTCTTCTGACTCCCCACTTCATCTGTTGCAGAACTGCCAAGCAGTCCTGACTCCAGCTCGTGTTCAGCTTTCGTGTTTAGTGCTGAGCCTAAAAGCCAAGGTTGAGACAGAAGCTAAGGAGCAAACCACTTTTAGTGTTCTTTAGAAATGTCTAATTTTCATGCCTAGGAGAATAATGTTGATAGACCTTTATTTAAAATTCTAGAATTTTTTGAAAAATGCTTTTTCTGACTTCTGGTCACCCTGGCTCATAGTGAAATCTGTCTTCAAGATCTGATAATGGTTTAAAAAATGAGATAGAATGGCATTACTGAAAACAGGTATTTCTCTGTGCTCACAACTGTTTTTCTCAGCTCATTTATGTGGTCTCTTCTCTGAGTTGTAACACAGAATGAAAATAAGTTTCTACTAAGCCCAGCACTCATGGGGAGGCAACTGAAGTTTTTGGCTCTCCTCCTTCCACCCAACCATGCTTTCCTTGGCATGGGAGTTGCAGAAGGAGTGAGGGAATGCCACTAGTGTAGTCCCTGGCCAGCAGCTAGCTAACCCCACACACATGATCTGCCCCATGGGGAGGGCATGGTACTACCCAACGGGGACTGGCCTTTGGCATACATATTCTGGTCCCTGGCATGGGACTAGGACAGGATGGTTAGAGTGCTCCCTCCTGTTTCTGCCACCTAATTGCTTTCACTTAATTAGGCCCATTTCTGTAACTCATGCACACACGTGCTTGTGTGTTGAGAAGATTTGGGATTGTCCATAGCACAAAAACAGAATCTGGAAGAGGTGATCAAACACAAAATGATCAATGACCCATATGAAAGGGAAGGAATAATGTAGGTCTGTGGGAGAAGCTGGAGGCAATGGCTCCAGCAGTCATGTACAGATGGAATGTACATGCTGGAATTACAGGGCTTCCACAACACCTCAATGGGTGGTCAGCAGTGGGAGACAGGAGTACTTCAGCAGTGCTAACATGCTAGTTCTCTTCCCCTCTGTCCTACCTAGAGTCTGCTCATGTTTGATCTGGGATGGTCATGATTTTTCACCTTCTTTGCATGTTTATAACTAGACATTTGTGGAAATCTAGAATAAGAAAGTTGTGTTAAAATGGTTCATGGGCACTGACACACACAGAGACAGGGTGGTGAGATCACCAAAGCTCCCATCCCTAGTGTGGTTTGAGCCAAGGCTGAAAGCACCACTCCTGTGAAATAAAAGATGCTGAGACTTCACTTGGGGTGGTTGCAAGAGAGAGTGCCTTTACAGACCTAAAGCCTACCTTGTACATCTCGATCTGCATTATGCATAATCAAGTGGGGAGATTTGTATGAAAGTAAATAGGGGAAAAAACATAATATGTTTTGTTAGTTATAATGCTTTATTACTCTTCATTGGACCTGATTAAATGTGTAGGACATGAATGAAGACAATAAATGAGTGGCTTGCTCCTGGTGACTCTCATCCATGCTTTATTGTCCAGATCAAAATGAGTAAAGGTGTAAGTGCAGGAGACAAACATGTGACAGAAAATAATATAAAGAAGGCTAACTTCATTTTATCTTATCCTCTCACACAAATTAAAGGAAACCATTAAAAAAAATTAATTAATTACCCTTATGCTGCATTTGCAACAATTAATGTCTATACTTGAATGATGGAGGCAGAGAAAAGACCATTTTGGAAAGGTTCTTAAAGAACAACAGAATTCAATATCAGAAGAGAATGGACATTAAGAAAATCACCAGTGTTTGCTGCTTGAGGAAAGTGAGGCATACCTTGGGGTTTTCCCTCTCCTTAGGAAGAAGCAGATCATTGTTGGAAACTGAGTACCACACTAACTATGACAGTGGATTTGGTTTGCAGGTCCTTTGTTTTTTTTTAATAACTAGATAATTGTATTCCTATATTGAAGTGTCACAGCAAAAAGAAACTTGAAGCACAAATTTAAATATGATTAGCTTGTTAGTAGTGGTTTTTAGGAGTCTTATTTTTTTTCCTCAGCTCCCATCCTATTTTTTTTAAATTTCTCCAGGGCATGTCATATATAGTGAAAAATCTCAATGGAGGCCCACAGGTATCACTGCTGTTTAGTCAGACTTCAAATTGGGCTCTAATGGTTTTAGATAGAAAAGCAGATGGAGAGGGTTTGTTCACTAGTCGGTGCCCTTGCCTCAGAGTTCACCTCAAGTTGTTTTCAGAAATTCTCACTTCATGCACATTACTTATTTATATCACCACTTTTTCCCCCCCACTTCATAGATAATTGCTACTTAATTGGTACTGCCTTTATACAAGCCTCCACAATAGCAAGCAACAAGACGCACTGCTAAATAGAGGAATCATTAATCTGTGTATATATTCTGTATTTCTTTTAAAGATGGGCTGGAAATAAGCAAAGTCATTAGTAGTTTGTTTGCAACAGTGTATTTATGAAAGCTCTATGGAGAATGTGTCAACAGTCAGAATGTAGCAGAGCAATTAACACAGTACTTTTGTACTTTTGACTGTTAGCATGGGAGTAAACAGAAGCAGATGTGAAGTGTTTGTGCCGTTAGTATTCACAGACTGCTCTGACATATGCAAATACAACTAATGCTTACAGAGCTTGCAACCCTTATTGTACCATGACCTTACTTACCAAATCCTGGGACAGGACCACACACTTTCCTAATAATTATTAACAATACGCAGATACAACCTTTTTGTTCTTAAAGCGTTACCGACCTCAGTGGTAAAGCTTCACAGGTAAAAGTGTTGATAATGTTATGCACATATAGCTTCTTTTAGGTGTTGCTTTCTTCAGTGTAAAGAGAGAACAAACAATAAAGAAATAACGAAAAATGCATACAACAAGATAAACCAAGAATCACCTCTGAAACACTGGTTCAGCTCTAATTATACGAGCCCACTGAAGTTCAATAGTTAATACATGCATCAGATTCCGCGTATATAGGACAGAGTTCAAACCAAGACCTTTCACTGCTACAGTCTTAAAATATATATCTTTCTAGAGTGACTCCAGTAAGGCTGTTAAAATAGGATGCCAACACTGAAATTATTTTCTGCCCTGTAAAAAAAAAATCATGTACTTGACCTAATAAAACCACCTGCATCCTGGAAAAAAAAAAAAAAAAAGGAAAAAAGAATAAAGAAGGCTTCTTGTGTTCAGTTATATTTCATGTGAACTATATATATCTGATATACCTCGAGTTGCTACAGTGAATTTCATCTTCAAATACTATCTAAAACCTAGTTATGTTACACAGGTGAAGGTCAGATGAGATTTCATTTTCAAATTTTTTGTTAGAGGTGTGTTTCCAGAATAGGAATAAACAAAACTGAATGAAAATACAGGGTTTACAGTGATGTTTGGCATTATTTACTGTGAGGAAAATATTTTACTTGAAAAAAAAACAATTTGTAGAGAACATTGGCCAAAATAAGATTGGCAGGCCATCTCTTCAGCCACGTCTCCCTATCTGAAGGCAGAAAAAATGTCTTCTAAACATACTGCCTTTTTGTTAACTTTAAGATATAGTGGCTCACGAAATTAAAATCCTCTTTTGCAAGTGAATATATGCTCTTTTCCATTTTGTTTTCCACACTACTGATTAGTTTTAGCAGGTCTCCCCACACACTACTGTATTTCAACTGGACCCAAAATGGAGCTTTTTATTTTGGCTGTACTAGGGAAGGAGGCCTGTTGCAGCAATTGGTTGGATCAGATGGTGGAACACCACCACTCCATTGAATGCAGAGGCAGGAAAGCAGTGGGCTGGAGGTTTGGAGCAGCAGCCCTGGGGCCAACTGTGTCAGGAGGCTTCACAGGACCTGGGGAAGATGTTACTGCAGCTGGACATCTGGGATGCTGTCAGTCTCACCCTATTAGTTTCAAATAATCCAGTTTTGTATTCATAGTTGTAAAGAAGGTGTTTTACTGTATTACTGCCACTAAAATACTGCAATTACTTACTTGGAATTGCTTGACTTGTCAAGATTACAGGGACAGGCTGAGTTTTTGAAGACTTTCAGATATTTGCATGCTTGGGAACAAAGTGACAGTGTTAAAGGTGTTTAGAGTTTTCCTTACCAGCAGTTTTTCAAGTTATGGATAATATTTGAGGTACCTGGAAAGGTTAGTTTTTAGGAGGCTGAAGTTTTTTTTTCCAGGTTTCTTTTGGTTCAGGGTTTGTTTGGTTGTTTCGGGTTTGCTGTTGTTTTGACACAGGTGTTTCAATTAATTGCAAACATTTATTTTCTCATTTAGAAAGCTATATGAAATAATCATTATCATAGCTTTCCATTTTTCTTGGCTGCCCTTTTTTTTTTTAATCTGAAAAATACCACTTGCTAAATAAGCAGTGAGCTGTGAAAAAATGAAGACCAAGAGTGTAGGTTTAGTAAAGTGGTTGAAATAAATGTCATTCAGTAGTACTTTTCTATTCACTGCCTTATCCCTAAAATTCAGCAACTCTAAATTGAAGAAGCATTGAGAAATAAATATTTATACTGTAAGCTGTCAAGGACATTGTATACTGTTGTGGGCTAATGCCAAAACAAATACAATATCTGAGTTTATCTGAACCCTTTAGTCCCAATGAGCCCCAGGGGTTCGAGCTGTTCCTCTAAGCACCAAGACTGAGAGTGACTTTCCCCCAAGTTTCTGGTTTATCTCATCAACTAGCTTGCATATCTAAATAATCATTTGTCCACAGCTGCAGGCAATCAACATTTTGTGCATACAGTGTAGATTCCCAAGCCAAATTATGAGAGAATGAAAATACATGTAATTACATGTTGGTATGCTAGTCTAAATATAATTTACACTTGGGAGAAGGGAAAGAAGAAAAGATAGTAACAGGTGATTAAGAAAACAAAGAAATGCACTTTAGAAATCTATGCTGATCTTGTTTTTTAGCAAAATAGGTATACTCATTTGTGTTGTGTTTACTTAAATGGTTAGTTGTGAATTAGAAAGTTCAGCTCTGTTTGAGGAAGTACTCAACAGCCTGCAATTGCTACAATGTTTAACTGAACATTTGGGGAGAAAAGTCAAATTGGCCCATTGTGACTGTTGATACATTTTCATATCAATGTAAAATTATGATCACTTTCCTTTGAATGTCATATAAACAGCTGCACAGAAATACTTTTTTAAACAATTCTTTTGTCCTGCTATTTATTTCTTGAAAAGATTTGGATCATTGCTTTGCAGGTGAGAGACACCTGCCATTTTTTTTTTAAATGCATGATTTGCCACTTTCTGGAGTCATGGTCAAGCCATCGTGAAAATTGCAAAGCTCCCTGACACCTTTTTAATTGGTCTTATTATTAAGACCCATACTTCTCAATGATGTGCAGTGTACAGTCCTATGCCTCCTTGTCACTCACCTTGCTTAGGAGAGCTTGTGAAGCCCTGTCTAGAGTAGACAAGCCCAAATTCCTGCCTGTGAAAGTTACTCAGTCACGATACTGAAGGGACTCATATTGTGAACTGTGTTTATGCAGCAAATCATTCATCAGCCATTTTGCCACCTGGCAGTCATGGCTTATTATGTGGATAATGTATACCTATCTCCTATCCAGTGACTTTGGATGAGAAGCAGTTTGGTAGGTTTAGAAAGTCTCTCATGGCTCTGAATGTTATTTTGTGTCATTTCTTATTTAGTTTCTCTTGAGCAGTTTTTAAATGCAATATTATTTCAAGTTTTCAAGAATTATTTTATTGTTGACCAACCGACTGCATTTCCTGACAAAGGCGTTTCAAATTGAAATGTGTGCTCATTTCTAATACCTTGATCTGTCAAGCCTTCTCTGACTAAACGCATATTATTCTGTTTTATAATTTCTGCTGTTAAAAAGTGGAATTCAGCGTTTTGGAATGCTTGGCTCTTAAAAGAGCTTTGTTACCATAAAGAATTATTAGTGAATCATTTTCCCAAAGATACCTTTGTTATATCATAAGACATATGACTTTCAGGATCAAATACATATTGTTTTCAGGAGTTAATTTACAGAGCTATATATGAAGTGGACATAAAGGAACATTCGTATTTTTTTTTAATTTTCAGTATTTCACATTCATTTCACATCGTCTTTTCTTGTACTTTTTCTTACACAATATTTTTGAAAAAATAAATTTGAGAAATTCAATTTGCAGTCATGATACAGGAAATGCATATAGTAACTCTTTCAGTTTATGTATTTTTCCTTAACTCTTAATAACCCTTGATGTTTTCTGTGTTTTGGTAAAATTACCTAATGAAATCAATTATAGTCTGGGGGTTTATTCAATGTGTACCTTAAAGAATTCGGATGCACTGAACTCTAATTGCTCTCAAGTTTGCAATTTTTTAATATTTGAAATGGTAATTTCGTAAATTTTAGAGTAATGTGTGGCATTTCTTGCTGACTTTTGTGTTTTCATCATTAAATACACTTTCAGTGACTAATACTTCTCTCTGAGTTAAAGAAACATCAATTTTAGTATAATTCATCAATGTGTGAATACAGAATGAGAGTCACAGGATGAGATTTCCTGCCTTAATTACTACATAAGATATCTGGATCTGCATTGGAAGCCTTCATTATACTGTATGTTTCCCTGAAGCATATAGACAGCCACAAAACAGACCTCTGGATGCATCTTTGCAAGGATGAAGGAAGAGAGACAGATGAGACAACAGAGCAGGATACGATGTGGGGAATGCTGCAGAGCTTCTGACTTCTGTAAGAGGTTGTGGTCACAGAGACACTTTCTATTTATTACCAGGAACCTTGAGAATGTCAGAAACAGTAGTCTTACAATCTGACTTTACTTCTTATGCTGAGTAACAGCTTATCAATTGCTAGTAAAATCTCCATCACTGAATATCTTTAGCAGAATATTCCTGGATATTCCTGACTGATTAGCTGAAGCTCCACCAAAGCTGCCAGATTCACATGAGGAATTAGTTCCTCATTAAGCAGTGATGTTAGGTGATTCTGTAGCCTCTTGTGAGCACAGAGAAAAGAGAGAAAAACTGTATCTTCGTGGAAATTCCTTCAGCTGTTCACAGCCTGTTCAGTTCTGTCCTCAAGCTGACTCTGAAAAGCCATTAAAATGCATAAAGGATGCGCGATAATGAGTGACCCTGGGCTGGAGGAATTTTGGGGTGAGATATGTTAAGCCTAGATTTTAGCTGTTAGCCTCACTAATCAACATAGTCCTTTTGGTCCCTATAGGCCTCAGAGGCATTTTTTTTTAATTGGGGCATCAATATGCACAGAGCTGTCTTGAGTGGTGGAGGCATCCCTGTTGCACACACCCAGTGGGGACAAAGTTAGCTAGGGGACCAGGCTTCCTGCTAAGGCCCAAAGGTAAGAGCATCACTCTAGCTCAACTCGTGTGGATGTGCTCCTTGGGCTGCTGTGGCTGGTCTTCGGCAAGGAGTAAACTTACTTCACATGATAATCTTAAAAGCAAGATAGGAAAACATAGCTTTCATGAAACTTTTTACATGACGAGTGAAAAACTATACTCAGAGAGAACTTATTAGTTGTTCACTGTCAGGATTGGAAGGATGTGGAGTGGGCTTGCACAGGGATCTGTCTTGTTCTGCTGCTTTTCAGTATCTTCATTAATGGCCTGGATGATCGAAAAGAGAGGTTGCTTATTAAACCTGCAGACCACACCATGCTGGAAGTGCTCTAAGGGTGCGGGAGAACAGGAGTGAGAATTCAAGAGTATTTTGGCAGATTGGGGAAATGATGGTAATTACCTGTTTTTCATGGAATTTACTGTCCACTTTACATTCTGTACCCTGAAATAACTGTGGTATTGTAGGCAAAAGTCATAAGTATTTTATGAATTGAGACTTCAGATAATTTTCTTAAACTTTGATAATTTCACATTCCAAGTCAAAATAAAACTCTCTAGTCTGTATTTGTAGTTAACTGGCATAAGTTCAGCCTCATGCCTTAGTGCCTCAGTGCATACCTTAAGTATAAATACTCTTTCATAAAGTCTTCTGTCCAGCATCACTAAATTATATAAACTCATAAACTCAATTAATGTGGAATCAATGTGAGTTCAATTTAGCAACTAGACAAACCTTTGCCTCATGCACTATTTTTACCACACTGTTATAAGAAACATGCTTTTTTAAAAATAATTTCCCTAAGTAGTGTGAATCACTAGCCTGAAAATAAACACAGGGACACTCAGTGGGTCCTTGATGCCTCCACTTTCATTAGGAACTTTAACATTTATCTCTTTGTTTTATGCCTGTTACATAGAATTATAGTCCCCCCTGGAGACATTGGATTAGGGATTATAAAATCAATGTGGTGTAAAACCATTGTTCCAGCACTTTCAAGCCATCCCTACAGAATGAGAAAAGGGCAGCTGGACTCTGACCCACTGTGTGGGACAACATTGCCTAGCTGAATGATCTCTTCAGGAACTGATAACTTGACAGCCTGTGTAAAGTTAGATAAGGGGTGATATTAGTGTTCACTGAAATATAAATAATTATTCAGCTCACCAAGCAAAGTAGCACTGCACCCTGCAGGACCTAAATCAGACAGCTCAATATGAGTCAAAATGCACTGGATTCACTGCCAGATTATTCAGCTTAATTAAGACTCTAGACTAGGTCGAGTTAGTTGACTTTCCTTAAAACAAATATTTAGAACTGCATATGGAAGGGTTACCTTCTTACAAAGTCTCATATTCCTATATACACAAATACATTATTTTTCTGTGATGTAAATATTAATTTTAAATCAAGTGAATACTTCTGTATGTATTGTGTTTAAGAGATGATTTGAAAGACTGGCTTGAAAAAAACCTGCTCACTTACAAAAAAAAGTATAGGCTTAAATCTCTATTAGGGCAAATAAGTGTGTTTTTTTAACTCACTAAATCACACAGCATGGTGCATCTTTTCTATTCAGCTCTGAAAAGGGGCAAAAGTGGTAAATTACCCTATGGAAAACCATACTTTCATAGTCTCTGTCTTAATATGCATAACAAAGACCTTTGGATAATTTGGATAATTTTAGATAATTAAATAAACATATTTATCCAAACAAGTTTCTCTGAAAGCCATTCAATACTCCTGTGAATCTTTATCAACGTTTAGTTCAGTATAATATGATTCAAATAACACGATTTAATTATGTTACTATTGGCTAAAATCACCATAAACCCAAGAGCAAAGTGAAGAGTGTTTTCCAAAAAACTCAACAGTTTCCGATGTCATCAACCTGTGCCCTACACATGGTGTGGGAGTAAAACTAGTGCAATGTATGCAGTCATGTTGTCACTGCTGCATGTTGTTGTGATAAGAGAGAGAAAAAAAGCACTGTGCATGCTGTTTCAGTATCAGAATAATTATCTTGTGAAGTGGTTTGATATTGTTTACATAGTGAATTCAGTTCAATTACATATTTGCATATTTAATTACATAGATGTCATTGTACTAACCAGTACAGTGTTCAGGAAAAGAGACATGCATGTTATTGTCTAAGGTAACATTACATTTGAGGTGTGATGCAGTGAAAGTCTGAACATCAAATGCATTTCTTAATGAAAATCTTTTCTTCAGTAAGAGGAACACAAGGCATGGTACCTCTCCTACAACTAATTGCTTGTTTTTCATGCTTTCCAGTCTAGTTTAAATTGAAAGGGAACTCCTGCGAAGGTAACATTTTTTTTCTGTTACTTGCTCTTGGCAATTTTTTCTTCAATAACTGTAGGTTCAAAACACGTGAAAAAGCACATTCTGTCTTTAAGCTTTGACTGCAGAAAGGGAAGCCAAACAGGACAGAAGAGTGTCAATATTCCTGTTGTTAGTGACCAGAAAAGCCTGGCCACAGCTTGTAAGGGCTTTCTCACACAGACATTTTCACTCAAAACAGTGTTCGTATTAAAAATAAAGAGACTAGGCAGCTGGTGTTAGAAGTGACTCACCTTGGGCTATCACTCCTGTCCTCTGCCTAAATGTCAGGCACTTGTTCCCACCACATTCCTTAGAGTGGAGGGTGACCTGGTCCATTGCCGTTCCTGGAGGCAACTGCTCATCAC
The DNA here is from genome assembly GCF_003945595.2 of Pipra filicauda. NCBI lineage: Eukaryota > Metazoa > Chordata > Aves > Passeriformes > Pipridae > Pipra > Pipra filicauda. The sequence goes on from NW_024104543.1 coordinate 3,974,280, forward strand.
CTCCAGAGGTGGACTTTAAAGCCACAAGTGACAGTTGAATATCAAACTTCTAACTGAACCTTTGAAAACAGTGAACATTTTTATTTCATAAAAGAGTAACATAACGTTGTCACGGTTTGAGATCCCCAAAATTCTAATTCCCTAGTCCTAGCCCTCTGTCACATCTCAATCCAGTGTGAGATGGGTTTTCCAGACAAACACACAAGACTCAAAATGGGGGAAAGGGAATATATTACAATGACTGTACAAATATATAAATATTATAATACATTATACACACAATCTCAACTATCTCTACCATGACATAAGTATTTACAATGGATCAGAGCTCTTCTCCCCTCCAAATAAAAGTCCAGGAGGGAAGAAGGACAGATCCCTTCTAGTCTCTGAGCAGTTTCTCTACGGCAGCAGTCATCTGTCCTCTTCACATGCAGCAGCTGACAGCTGGATCTCTGCCAGCACTCACGAGGGGGGAAAATCCAAGCCGCTCTTGGCCCCTTGACGCAGGCAAAGGGGTCTTCTTTGGGCTACGTTCACCCCAGACAAAGTCGTTCCACCACGGTCATATCACGAGCACAGGGGGTCTTCATGACGGTCTGGTATCTTCAGGGGACTCAAGCCCCTTGCAGAGCTTCTGTGCCCTGCCTCAAGATGGCTGCGAGCTTCTTTGTAGCTTGCAGCAAGGGAGGGCCCCAAGGTCAACCTCCACACACTGTCCTGGCTGAGCTCTCAGGACAACCGAGCTTCTTAGCTCCTTTACTCCATTTAAGACTTCTAATCAGTAAGAGTCCACCCCCCTCCATTTTGGAGGGACCTCAAAGAAAGTTTAGGGGAGTTTTGCAGTTCTTACCCCCAAACTTCCTCTCTCTAGAACTCAGTTCTCTCTTTTGGCTGCTGCTAGCTCTTTTTCGGACAACACTGTGTCTCTCCTACTTGGCTGTAATGCCTCTACCGCTTCTTATCTCTTTTGGCTCTCTGCCATCGCTTCTGGACGCTGCTTCTGCCGCTGCTGTCTCTGCTCACTCACGGTGGAGAAAACTTCCTTAGCTCTCAGCTGCAGGCACCTAGCCCAGCTTTATGCTGTTCCAGGTCCCTGCAGGCCCCCGCTGGGGGCTGGGTGGCCAAAGCCCCCAGGGGGCTTCTGCCCTCTGCTCCTCGTGGCCTCAGAACATGGCTACCACTTCTACAACCAAACTACAACTCTTCTTCTTCCGGTCTGGTTGTGGTACGTTTATATTTCGCGGGAGCGCAGATTGGTTCAAATCTCAAGTGTCACCACCCCTTGGGGGTTACCATTTTCTTAGCTTCAGGGGGAAAACCTGGTTCAAACCACTACAAACGTGTTATTTGCTTTCCATAGCCTGCTTTTTCTTCATAGTGATTTTAAAGTCTAGCGAAGTATATTTCTTTTACTCAACGTCCTTAAAATTAATGAATCAGAATATGTTTACTTTATGAAGAAAATAATATAATTTTTCCCTACTGACCAAGGCAACAGCTAGGTTTCTCTAAGACCTTTATGCCTGACTGTAATAAATTAGAATATCTCAGCTGATTATTACCAGAAAATCATTGAGGTGTCCATTGTGGTGAATTCGAATTTCATACTCTAAATCCAAATTTCCATCCTCAAATCTTCAATGCTGATAACACTTTATTTTGCAGGCATGTAAGGACCCTGGAGAGATTTGTATCTTGCACTAGCAGGCAGATTGAGGAAGATGAAAGTCTTAGATAAGGTACAGATTGCAGAAATATAGGATAGTTACATATAAAGGTCATCTTAAGATTTAGACCTGAAACAACTCAATTATGTTAAAACAAGACTCGTTCCCAAGCAAAGCAGATAGTGTGGATGTAGGGGCTTGGGTTTATTTTTCAGAGGTATCATTAATATCCTTTACTTTCCCCAGTGACATTCCTCAGTCACCAAACCTACAGAGGATCCCAGCTGATGAAGAAAATTGAACTCACATGTCCCACTTTTCAGAAGGAATCATTAAGCAGTAGGGTCTTGGGTATTTTACAGTGAAATGTCACCTTTTCTCCTGGAATGAGTCAATTCCAGGAGAAAAAAAAACAGAATCAGAAAAAGTGTGCACACCAATATAAACTCCCTTTCATCACATTAACATGGAGAGAGTGTCATCTCTGCATGGCTATGTAATTTCCAGCCTGAGTCTGGTCCAGTTCCAGTAGCTTGGAGCAGGGACAGGGGCTCAGTCCAGTCTCACTTTCCACATGGATGTGCCCCATGTTCCACAAAACACACTTCTTTTTATGATTGTAATGATTAGATTTTTAGTTTGAAAAATAACACTTTTATATCACACCTTTCTTTACGATGAGAACTGAAGGCAAGGTGGGTAAGAACCGGTAAGTTAGAAAGGACTGATGCCTAAAATGTTGCTAAAGAAAAAAACTCTGGAGCGGTTAATTGAGGGTGAGATAAGGGAAGGGTTTAATTTGTGCCAAGGCATAGATGTTACAGGACGCACGCGCCGGCTGTGCCTGAGATGTTACAATTATAATACTATCCGTCCAATCCCAAGTGTTTCCACCCTGTAGCTTTTGCCCTGGTCCTCCCCCGGCCCACCCCCTGGGAATTGGGTCTGGAGTGTATTTCAGGACCACCTCTTCATCACCTTCACCATCTTCAGAGCACAAAGGCTACACGGTCACCCAGTTCTTGACTGTGTTCTGTGGTTCAGGCCGAGATATGAGTGTTCTCTAAACAGCATAGGCCTTGCCTTGACAAAAGACTAAACATTTTCTACTGAATTCAGGGCTAGAATTGATATGGGGAGCATGGAATGGGGTAAGAGGGTTGAGGAATGTGTAAACTACTTGTGCTAAAGGGTGAGGAATATAATATAGCTACTTCTAAAATCTACTTCTACTATAATTACCTATAAAGCTTATAAAAATTAGCAAAATCGAAAAAAACTAAAAGAGTCTTAAGGTATCAGGACACAGGAGTGAAGAATTCAGTTCTGCTAAGCTGTTATCTATGGTTTGAATTTCTCCTGTGAACATGCCAGATGTTGAAATTCTTTGTACAATTCCTTAATACTTTAGGTAAAGGAAAAAATTGATAATGAAGTTTTAGTTAAAAAAAATCAATGAATTGGTGTTGATCAAATCTGTCCATGCAGCAAGTCTAATACACAAGACAGAATCTTATAGAGTCCTTGTGTTCCACATGCAGATATGTAGCATGCAATTTGAATTTTTCGGCTATTTTCATTTTCCTTTTATTTTTTATTGTCTTGTTTCTGTTTTAACACAAAACTAGTAATTTTTAAAGGGAAAGGACAAAGCAACCTTTGAGATGAGGCATTAAGGACAAAGAAAATCCCATTTACATTAAATGTCCAAGAAGTTTACTCTGAATTAGACTATTTTCTCTGCTACAATTCCCATTTTTTTAGTCTATATTATTAAAGTTACCAATGTACAATAAAAGAGCATGTGCACCCCCTAATAATGAACTCACATAAAGTTCATACAGTGTGCCAACATGTCCCATGGCTGACATTGTGAAACAGTCTCTATGTGCAATGAATAACTGATTTGTGACCTGTTACTATATTTTTAAATAAGGGAACAAATAGTACTGGAAATTCCTATTCACACATTGTTTCATAGCTTTATTAATATTACCTACACTACGGGGTTGAAAAAGAATCTGAACAGCAGTTCACAGTGAAAAATTTTCTTATCCAGAACACTCGATTCTGAGGTTCCAAGAAAAACAAATATTTGGTAACACATTGAGTCTGTGATACAGCTTACCCCCTAAAAGGGAAGACAAACAGCTGCCTAGAAAGATAAAAGAAAATGGTAATTGACAAACAGAGGGACATCAACATAATATGCAGCTAACAAAAATTGCTCTTGGTTTCTAAAAGTCACACACAGACTGCATAATTGTCAATAATTTATTTAAAACCTTCACCAGGCAGTCCTTGTATTTGATGCATTGCTAAATTTTATAGAAAATGCCACCTTGAATATCAGAAATTCATTCTGCAAAATTGAAAATTTGTTGATGAATATATGGGGCTGCCATCCCTGAAACTTCTTATCACTGCCAGGCAGAAGTAAATGGGAAGTATATACTTCATATGCATAGAGCTAGCAAGTCAAATTTTAGAGGAAAAAGAGGAGCTTAAACTAATTCAGGAAGCCTAGCAGAGCTTAATCAAAAGAACTGTTTTAAAATGAATAGTCAGACATACCCAAAAAACCCACTATATTTTTAAGCAAAAAACCGCTATGTCTGTGTTAATAATTCTGCTGTTCACCATAGGACTGCGCTGGTGTACAGTTCTGAGAGCATGGGCACTGAAATAACCTTGGGTGCCATTGACTAGGAAGTTCCAGTGATGCAGAGGTGGGCAAGAGCAGGAATGGGCACAGCGTCATGATCAGGCCAGAAGTCCCATTATATTTGTCAGATCCCAGGCCATGGCAGCCAGGCTGCCTTCATGCCCCAGACCTTTGCTTTCCACTGATCACCTGCTGCTCTGCATGGTAGTGGGGAGGGAGAGTTTTGACTTCTGGAAGAAGAGGGGAATGTCAATGTTCATCTCTCATTTCTGCAACAGAACAGAGAGTTGCAGAGGGGGCTCCTTTTCACTTGACACCTTCTGAAAATATAAAATAGTTCTGAAGCTCAGTGAGGGTTGTGTGGGGCAGCCAGTAGGCAATCCCTAACACTATGAAAAGCTTTTCCCAATATGAACATCAGACATTCTGGTGGCCACATGGCAGCCCATCCTGCGGAAAAGTCAAGCTATGCCATTCCCCTCTTATGGGAACCTCTGCGGTGCCTTCAGCTGCATCCTGCATACAGCAATACCACCTGATGGGGTGAAATCCTCAACAAATGGAAGTGTTTACATCCTCAGCATGGTGGTGAACAAGGGACCAGTCAGGAAAACCATGCCTCTGTCTGAGAGGAAAAGACAAAGGAGGCCTTACCAGCCTACCTTTTGGATGGAAGGATGAATGCACACCTCTTTTACCAGTAATATGATTATTCCCAGCAGGGGACAGTATGTGCTAAAATACAGCAGCATGTGCCTAATTATACAATTACACCCACACATCCCTGTCACCCACTCTTTGCAATTTTCATCTGAGAAGACAAGCAGAACTTAAATACATCATCTTTCAGTTCTGGGTGCAAAAACACTTGCACGGTCCGTCTCCTCACAATCTGAGTTTTTTATGTGTGCAAATGCAGCTTAAAACCTAAGCTAAATGCTACTATTCACCGCAGTTTTAAATGCATATATTTTTACTGCATCAATAGGGCATGCAGTGATCATGTGAATCCTTGAGGCTGGACGTAGCTACAAGAGATGAAAACTCAAAGACAAAACTACATCAAGTTTTGTTAGTGAAGGATACATCCTTCAGAAGTAGATCAATAAAAGAGGTGAACTGTAGAAGTAGCCTGAAAGAAGTCAGTGTTAGAATGTAACTGTAATACATAAGAAAAAAATGTAAAGGAAAAAAAGAATGTATGACATATAAAATGTAACTCTGTATAAGTGGTGAGATAAAATTATAATTATATTCGCTGTTCTACTATGGAAATATGTCTTACTAATTTGAGCAGAACTAGTATTTATTAAAATAGGAAGACTATTTTTGCATTCTTACACTGCTTCAGTCATACAACTATATCAATTTTTTAGCCTGATCTGTGGTTCAGGACAAATTGTGGATTTTAATATAATCTGCATAGTCTGAAGAGTCAGATATCATGTTCTACAGGGCCTATTTGGATCATGCCTATTTCTGAATTAATGTGAACCACAGCTTCACTGAACTTGTTGAAAATATTTAGCTATGCAAAGCTACACAGTGAAGTTACACACTGGTAAACTTATTAGGTTGGGACCCAAGACCATCTCAATTGTGAAAATATGAAAATATAATTTACTGAATATGTAAAACAAACGGTATAATTGTCAGGGAAGATGTAATTATCAAAGCAGTTATAGGATAGATTTTGATTTTCTTTATGAGGCAGCTGTAAGCATTGCCAGTGTTGCTCCTGGACAAGTAAATCTTCTGCACTTCTTTCTTTTAAGGGTCAAGACTGTTGGACTGTGAAACAGCAGCCAGGGTTTTTCTCCTTTTTTTTTTTTCATCTGCTGATACTTTAATAGTTAATACTTGTAACTCTCTTTTCAAAGGTAAGAGAGTGTGCTAGGAAATGTTGAGAATATTTAGTTTATCTATGCTTCTGAACCTAAATTGCTCTGCATGAAAAAGGCTAGGGTCTACCAAAACTACTGTTTCAAGGACATTCAACATAGGTTGTCTGCTTCACAGGTAAAGCAGCAAAAACCTTTTGACATTAAGTTCAAATGCCAACAAGAACAAACTTCAGATTTCAAATCCATTATATGATTTATAAGGAGCAATAGATAGGATGAAACAGCATCCTCTCCAATGAAAACTAAAAATGAAAAGACTTCTATATTCCAGTCTGCAAACTGAATCTCTCTCTCTCTAATCCAAATCATGTTACTTATTTCTTCATAATTGAACACCATAAGGGTAGTTAGGTCCTTGCATTTACCAGAACATAAGATCCAAGATCAGGATCTTGCTAATACACATCTGCGCATAAAAAGAAAGATTAAAATGGTCCTATACACTTCCATGGCTTCTAAGCATCATACTTCCTTTTGGAATGCGGTGACTTGTTTGAAATGTGGTAGTTGACTCCATATATGTTCCTAGAGGTCTGCAAAGTAAAATGGATTTCCTTCGAACATATTTTTAGCTTCCATGAAAGGGCTATTTTGAGGAAAACACGTTTTTCTCACTAGGGAAACTTAGCAGTCCTGTTCCTGGGGCCTTGCCACTTGGTTATTTGGGTTTCTTTTCAGTTTGAAAATTATGTGCCTTGTAGACACTCTAGGCCTAGATACAAGTCAGAGGCCAAGGAAGAGGACAATCTTATATGACTGTCCTAAGCAAATGGAGCTAAAAATGTTCAAGTGAACACATGGATTCCAACTCAGAATTCCAATAAGTGCTTGGTGGGGGATCTTTGTAAACCCAAGCCAGCTTGTTAATCATTAAAGGTTCATAAGCACAGAGAATTTTGTGATTGCTTTGTAGACAGTATTTCAGCATTTCTTTTCACTACAACAGGTATTTTTCAAAGAAATGCAACAGATTCTTGTTTCTTATTTGTACGTTCAAAAGATCCAAGTTGAATATAGGCAAATCACGCATTTTCAGGCAAATCACATATTCAGGCAAATATATCTTGACATTTTAGAAAAGTCATAGGTTGTAGACTCCATAATCTAACCACACTTTTCCCAAACATGATAAATTTTTTGTAAGTATTCTGACAGTTGAAATCAGTGCAAGCTCTTGCACTACTCAGGTGAGTGATGGATCTCTCTACAGCCCACAAGACCCAGAGCCACCTTTACATTTTATATATAAAAGGTTATAACCAAAATGAGCATTTCAGGAATATCACTTTGACATTCTACATGAAAGTTGTGTTAGTCACAAATCTTTTTGAGTCTGAAGTCATACAAAAGAGCACATCAAATACAAGCTTCCTTTCTTCCTACACCCCCACCACACGCACACAATTGCTTGGGCATGAAACTCCAGCAAATAATCTGACAACACAAACATGAACCCTTTAAATGTTTAAAATATCCTGATTACAACAGTATTAAACATGTCCCTTTACTTGGGAACTCTGGTCTTGACAGTGACTAAAATTACTCTAAACCCCATGTCTTTTTCAGACAGAATTTCCTAGCTCCTGCTGTGTGGCATCTACTACTAATCTGACACACCAGAACAGTGGCAGAACAAAGAGGAAACCATTGTAAATGTATTTATTTTTAAAATCTACATAAAATGAGTATTTCAGGGATGGACTATTCAACCTCTGACTGTAAAGTTTAGTCCCTCCGAATCAGTCTTTACTGTAGAATTTTATGAGTAAATACAGAAAGAAATAGAAGCATTTCATAACTCCATCTGGAGATAATAAAGTGTGGGTCTGTCTGTATGGGGAAGTTACAACAAAATACATCAAGGTATGAATTTCAAGCACAATAACTGCTGTGCTCTAAGTCTCTGTGTAGATGCTCTGCAACACTAAGACTTCGGGACTTTTTTCCGGTTTATCTTAATCCATTTTCACAGTGGACTCCTACAGAGGAACTAGTGTCCACACATAGAACTATTTTTTAAAGGTTTTCTGAGATATTTTCCAACTAGACAAGCACTAATTGTTAATATATTTTGAAATATATATTTCCCCATAGTAATAAAATACCAAACCTGAGTACTTTCTAAGAGGAAATTAGAGTTCCTCAGAGACTAAATCACCTCCATCTGCTGTTTTGCAACCCATGTTGTATGGCAGCCTCTCCTACTTAGACATGCTAAAACAGTGCATGAACAAAGAGAAACTCTGGCACATGCATCCATTTTTTTCAAATTTACATAAAATTAGAATTTCCAGAATGCATAATGTGCCAGCCATCTCAAAGTATTGTTAGTCTGACTTGTCTTTGAACCGGGTTGGTACAGTATCGATTACATATGAAAAAGGCTGTTACTTTCCTTGTAGTACATGCTGTATTGCACAAAATGTGACTAAAATTAAAAAAAAAATGAACCAGACTGCTCATGCAAAGTGGCATGCAGAAAGCACACTGGTTTTTTGTTTGTTTTTTTTTACTTAGAAATTTTTTTTCATCAAGTTTTTGGTTTTCTGTCTGAAAAATGTGAAATGTAAGCAGCCAGAAACATTCCCTGAAGCAGGTAACTGAGTCACCTATTTCACTGACCAGAAAGTCTTATATGTTGCCAATCAGAATGGGCATCAGCCAGTGAATAACATTATTTCTAGTTGGAACATTTCAGATACAAATATTATGATGCTAATGTGAGTGTCACTTAGTGTCAGAATTTTAGATTAATTTTCAATATCTAGAAATTTAATCCACAGTATGAATTGCTTCAGGTCTTCCCTAATGAGTATTACTGGCATATCACATCTTTATTGATGTTATTTTTAAGACAGATATGTAAGAAGAGGGACTACACAGAGAAAGCATTTCCCTCCACTAGGAGTACAGCAAGCCAGCCAAAACTATATCCTGTCTGCAGAGCGTATAATGTGATATTTATTATGAAAGTTTCTCTGTGTTTCAAGCTTAAACAATATTATCAAACCATCATTTTTTTTAGAACCCACACTGAGAGAAAACAACATATTAATGCAGTGAAAATTCTTGGAAAATATTAATTTTACTGATATTATTAGCAACAGAAAACTTGTATTTTGGGAAAAATTGCCCCAGCACGTATTAAAAAGGTAACCTGATATTTTTTAGAACACTTAGAACCATGAAATATAGAACATCAGCAGTGTTCAAAACCGTGTTTCCAAAAAGAAGCTCACTGTTTCTTGAATGTTCTCTTGCTCTAAATTGTACTAAAAATTCTAATTCATCTTTTGATAGTGCATTTTTTGTCCTATTAAAAGAGTATAAGTTTCAATAGTTGACTAGAGTCATTTAGTAGTTTTCAGGGCACAAAAATGTCATGAAATAGAAATATAAAGAAAAAGAAAAAAAAATTGTTGAAAATATTCCCACTATACTTAGTGGGGGGAGAAGTTAGATGTTAATCAGATGAGATTAGGGGTGTCTCATAGTATCTTGTTATTTGTGAACTGAACATTTGTGTTGCTGATATTTGGCAGCCCTTACTAAGTAGAGTTTGAGGAGAGCTGGGAGAGGTTTCAACAGCCTCCAACTCTTCCCAGGAATTTCTGTTCTTTTATCTTGTTCTTCAGTTCCCAAGTAAAAATAGATCTATTTATTTGGTTCTACTGATTGAAAAATATTTCTTTGTAAATATAAAGTAGGTGTCTATTTCAGTTTTGTTTGTGGAATGATACTGTATATTCATACTCTGGTCTTACTGTCATGAATGTCTGCCTTTGAAGTTGAGAACACAATGCTGAAAAAGTTTTCAGGCATTGTGCAAGCATGTTGCTTTTGTCCTCACAAGTAACTTCTAAAATCAGCATAAACATGTTAAAATAGGAAAGAGTTCGGGTTTATTTGGATTGACAAACTTTCATTTTCATGAAAAGAACTCATACAATCAAAGAAATTGAAGTTCTGCAGATCTTCTGGTAGTCTTTTTTTTTTTTTCCTAGTACCAACCCAAGTGGGAATAAAACTTTTTCTAAAGATGCCCCATGGATAAACAGGATATATAATGAGCAACCATTATACATAATTTCCTCACTCATGTAGAAACCTCCTTAACTTACTAAGGAAATCACCACTTTTGAGTCTTTCCTTGGAGCTGGGATTGTCATATTTTGTGGCAATTTTCATGTCCCCTCTATTCATGTATATTACTGTATATCTGTACATACTGTATTTACATTTTGTGATGTAGTTTTTTATTTGGTTGCATTATGACGTTATATATTCTGAAGGCCTTTTGGATACAGAAAATATGTCATGATAAAGCTTCTTCTAGCATGATTAAGACAAAGATCCTTAAACTTACTACTGACAAATAAAAATACTAATTTTTGATTTTCCACCTTTACTTCCAAGTGCTTCAATCACCTAATGTAAAAAAACCTATCAAATAGAAAAAAATCTGAAACCAACACTGTACATCTACTTTTATTTTCCGTCTCTAAAATACCCTAGAGACATAATGCAAACTCCAGATTGGTTGATGTTATCCTTTTGTGTCAATCTGTGACATGGTAACTATGTAAATTCTGATGGAATACTACACTGCATAGTAGTAAACTGGTTTCAGACAAGCAATTTTCTATAGGATACAATTCTATTTTATTTTTTTTGGTACAGTGATCAAGAAATTCACTAAGAGATATTTTCAGTATTTTTATTCAATCTAAAGCAGCACAATTTTCATGCAAAACCACCAAAATAATCTAACATTCTGTCATGAATTCAGGCAGTGTTTCCACACAGAAAATAACAATCATAAGGCAACTGTGCATTATTCACATCAAACAATTTTATCTGTCTTTTGACCCACTGCCATTTCAAAGGCAGAAAATAGGTGTGAGTACAAATATTGCACGTGAAACTATATTTCTCTTTATCTTGGGAACACTGATATACTTTTTGACCATATCTGAATTTGTTCTACACAGTATCATATTAAGTTTTCCTTACAGAGAACAATACATTGCTAAACTAAACATCTGACTTGATAAAACTGGAATTACCTTCATAGCCACACCCTTTGAATAGGATTTCCAATTTAAAGACTATGTTTTAAGTGCATGGATGCCTGGGTGAAATGTTCCTGAATATGGGTGAAACCTGTGTTTCAGGATCCAAGACTACTTAAACACACCATGAGCACAGTATTACAAACATACCTTTAGAGGTTTGCAAACTCTAACCTTGATGTCTGAGTGGCTGCAGCAAGGAGCACTTACTGCAGTTGCTAAAGGCAGCAGGAGGTAAATAAAGGCAAATCCCATGCAGCCAAAGATGGATGATAACAAGCTTTTTGAAAGATCACAGAAACTCACCTTCTTGAAGTGGAAGCACCTATATTTACCCATGTGAAGGATTAAAGAGACATTAAATTGTATTCTGTCTCACAAACACTCCACCTAAAACTACAAAACATGAGATTGAGACAAACAGGCCATGCAGTCCTACTTGAAGTCCTTTGGATCTATCAGGGTATAAAAGATAAGAGACAACTAAAACAATTAGTGAGTTTTTAAATTGTTTTGAGACATTTGTATCCATGATGATATGATTTTGACTATGGATTGTCCATGCCCCAGACGGAGGTGACAGTTTAGGTCCAGCAGGTGTGAGAGAGCATCCCTTTCCAGCCCTGGCATGTGGGTTCAGGGAGGTTTTGGCTGCTCTCCGTATGGCTTGGAGATGGAATAAAAAAACCCAGATGGCTCCATGCAAACCTGGAAGGTACTTTCAGAGCAGAAAACACTCAGAAATGTCACAGCAAGGCTCAACTGGTGCCCCTGGAATCACGTTCATTTGCTCTGGTCATGTAGAATCTGAACTGATTCCATGTTGCTCCACTAACTTCTTCCTTCTCCAATGTACTTTCTACTTACCCTGCAAGGACACTTTTAATTTGGGCCGAGTACTATTAGGACACATGAACCATCTCAGGACCAGCAGTTTGCCCAGCCAACCAGCTTTTGTCAAACACACAAGGACAGCACAGAGCTCCTTCCTTGCTCTATGGGGGTCAGAGAAGGTCCAGAAGCATGAACAAAACCAGTAAACCCAGTTGGACCTACCTGTCTTCTTGGACAGACAACAGAGTTCCTATAGTCTCTTCAGCTATTTTATCTGAGTTTTAATACAACCTCAAGCACTGTTTGTCTGTTATTTTAGATATAGGAAGCCATTACTTCTCTGATATGCTTTTATATGGAATTAGTGCTACTGTGCTTTTGAAAGACTGGCAGGTAGCTAAACTGCCCTGTGATGGCTTCAATGAGAGAAGGCTTCAAGTGCAGAAACAGATTCTGGTTTGCCAAGGTGACTGTAGTGAATTGGTGTCAGACTGGAGGAAGAGAATTTATGAAGTTCCACAAAATCAAAAGGCCAGGTGAAGCCTGAGGGGCAAAGAAATAAGGCACCGTATTTGTGATGGAATCTGAATGTATGTGTAGTTTCCAAAGTAAATTCTGGGCTGGGTCATAGGGGCAGAAATGCAGAATCGGACAAGACAACTCCTCAGCCTGCAGCCACCACTTGTCTGGAACAGTAGTGCTGTGTCATCATGCTGTAATACTTTGAGACTGCAAAATTAGTGGGTCAGCAAAGAGCTGAAATAATAAGTAGAGCCCATATCAAAGAAAAGAACTCAGATAATAACTCCCAGGATGTCAAAACCATCAAGGTACCTGAGATCTGTGAGATCTGCTCCTCCCAACCACCACAAGTGACTTTTCCTAGCTATTTCAATCCCCATTGTTTTCTGGCTAAAACAAAAATGCTGACTGTGTAGTGCTTCCTAGCTCTCCAGCCTGGGTGCAGATCTTTTTTTTTTTGGTCTCGACTGGAACAAATGCTGGATGCATGCCATCTGTCTTGGTCTCCTGTATGGGTAGGGAATATGGGTACCCCCTAGGCCACAGATAGGTCACATCCCAGATGGAGGTAGTCAGGGTACAGAGGCCCTAGGCATGGCACTCAAGGTTGATTTTTAGACATGGATAGAGCCACTCTTTCAAAACACACTGGATTAAACCTGTTCATTGCTATTACCATACATGAACATCTTTTACTCTTACTCTACAATAAATGTTGGAAGGGCGGTTGTAATATTGACTTGAAGTAAGGAATTATCATTCTGAAAAGACTGAGGAAGACTGACCTGGAACACAAAGAGGTTATTAATGCTTTTGAAAAATATACCACCTGAGCTTGAGTCAATAGCTAGTGAGGCAATTAATAAAGAGGAAGACTAACAATATATTTGTATTCTCTTTGTGTACAAAATGTAACTGAATAGGCATAAAATCCATACTGCCATTGTCTTTCTCTTCTTGTGGTTGTGATAGAAAGGAGATGAATGGATTTAAGAGTGGTTTCCTATACAGTGATAATCTTGTATAGTATCCCATTAACATTACAGAATAGGATTGGTACTGCAATGAATTATCTGGACAAGAAGCTCTATACATACTTCTCTATCACTCATGCACGGTATGTGACTAGACTTTCCTACCAATTCAACAACTTTCCACAGAAATAAAATATAAAATATGGCTGCTCCCGTAAATTCTTTCTCTAGGAATCCTGAAGGTTTTAAAAATATCCATGTCGAGGAAATTAAAATACTTTTTCTTTAAGACCTTTTACGCATTTATTTTTAAATGTTTAGTTTAGAATGTTTATGATTGTAGGGCTGCACACTGACAGTTGATTTTAGAACAAAGTGCTGCTGGAAAGGCAGGTTGGCTTCTCCCCACAGTCTCAGCTGCATGTTTCCATCCTCTCTTCATACTCAGAACATCCTTTTGTGCAGTCAGTTGGATTCAGTTAGCAACTTATTTTTCTGGCATTCCAGGTAGAGCCTGATCTGAGTGACAATTTAAGTCACATCTGAGTAGATGGAGTGCAAACCAAATCAAGTTTGTAAAATCAACTCATAATCAAGGTAGGTTATTAGCTCAGGCCCATGTAGTTACCCTGTTTCCAAGACAGAGTAGTATTCCAGCACAACTATGTATCTGTTTGTACATATCTTGAATGGTTCACTACCGAGCAGGTTTAAAGTTGTTTTAGAGTATCAAACATTAACTCTAGGAGTTTTGCCAAAATAAACACCAAATCAAAGAGAAGCAGACCTTCCTGATACCAGCTTGTACAGTACTGTTCAAACAGCTGGAACACCTATTGCTGCAAGTCTCGGCACTGAAAATCCGGATGGGAAAACATAAATTATTTGCAATATGCTTCACAGGGTTACAGGTGATGAAAGAGTTGCCACAGTTGCTCTATGCTTCAGTGTTTAGAGGATCTTAGAGTTTAACTCCATCTTTACTGAAAAGACAGCTAAAAGAAGAAACTATAGATTGAAAAAATACGGGGATGCAAAAACGAAGTAATTCTGAGCTGCTCTGAGCAGCTTTATTGAATTTGGTCTGATATATTGGACATTTCTTTGTTTATATTCCAAGTTTATTATTTCAAAAATGTTGTTATATGCTACTTATATTCAAGGATGTACTTTTTATGTCTGTGAAGCAACACAAATCCTTGGGAAAAAAAATGAGTACAGAGAGAAATCAGATCCCTAAGCAAAAAAATTCCAAGGAAAATAGTGCTACAAGTGGCTGAACCACAGATTATAAGAGGACTTTCAATTTTCTGCATATAAATGTTCACCTAATCTTTCATCAAGTTCTTTTCTGTATAATTCCCACTTCCCATAAACTGCATTTTGCATGCTTAAAGGTGATGACAAAGAAAAGAAAATAATATTTTAGAATCTCTGGGAGGCAGGATTAATGAGCGGCTTAAACTCAGTCCCTTTGAATGGGCATTTATTGATCCTCACTATAACATAAAGAAGTGAATGATGGAAAATTCACTTACTTTGTTTAGCTCACTTCTCTGGTGTGGTGGACTAAAAAGGATTGGAGCTAATGGTAGTGAGACTGTGAAAGGAATATATGAAACCTAAGAAACCTGTGTCATTTAGTATACCATCAATTCTTAATTTCCTCTTTCATTCTCACTTTTACAATTTGCAGCTTTAGGAGCACATATGCTATTTGAAATTGAGAATTTTTATAAAGTCACACATGAAAATTATGAACTTGCTTCACAAAGTCAAAAGCACATTTTTTTTCACTGACAAATCAGATGGACTGTGCTGGACATTTAATATTCAATTTTAAATTGAAATTTAGTGCTTTCTACCAAATCTAGTACTTAAGCATTAGCAATAATGATTTGGAAGCCACCTTTAGCTGGTTTAGTTGTTATTCCTGATGTAACCATAACTATAGCATCTAAGTGGAGTACTGATAGCCTTGTTAAAGATTCGTACAGTGCCTGGGACATAGCTCTGTTCTATAGCTCCATCAGTGCTGCTGGCTTAAATACACAGCGTTATTTTTTCCACTGTAATGTGACTCACAAAAACATCTCACCATAACAAGATAATATTTTTATAAAATAAGTTTTCTGAGCACACTAGAATGTGACAATAATTTGTGAAATAAAAATAACAATAAATGAAAAATTAACATTTTAACAAACGATCTGTAAATGTCATTCTCATTTAGCTTGACTTACTATGGAGTTAGTAGCAAATGTAATTTAAAAGATCAAAATGCTTTGAAAACAGTGATGCAAGCTTCAATTTCTGCTTTCATGTCAGTGCAAACTTTAATAATTCAAGAATTTTACAATGACTATTCAATACATAAACTTATTTGTCATAATTTATACAAGTGCTCATCTGAAATCTTAGAAAGGATGTTGATTTACACAGATGTGAGAACAACAGTGGATCCTTCTGTGTAAACACTGCAGGTGCAAATTATGTGCTACATCATGACACACAGTGCCCTGTTGACTATGATGTGATTACAGGACATGTGAGATATCACAGCTAATATTTCCAAAAACAGCTCCTGTGCCCATCAAAGACATCTGACCCATATTCTATTTCAGCTGAGCACCAAAATCACAAGGCACTTTCACAATGTGCCAAATGCTATGCCTCTTTCCTAACATTTCACTTTTGAACTCCCCTATCATTTTTTCCCACTGGCCAGGT
The DNA here is from genome assembly GCF_003945595.2 of Pipra filicauda. Lineage (NCBI taxonomy): Eukaryota > Metazoa > Chordata > Aves > Passeriformes > Pipridae > Pipra > Pipra filicauda. The sequence continues at coordinate 3,990,648 of NW_024104543.1, forward strand.
TAAAGTCACATCTTGACTTGGCAGCTTGCTGGAAGAGCTGGTGCTGCATCACATCTAAGCTGCCATGGAAACTTAAGAAACTAAAGAAATACTTCTGACCAAGTAGATTTTTACTTCCCACTCTTCTGGTTGTTTATCTGCTACCTCTTGTGCAACTGTAAGGAAAGAAGGGAGCAGTACTAACTACATTTAGCCCAAACTCTATCTCCTGTATGTCCTATATTTCCAGAACTGATTTTAATCCCAAGAGGAAGATTCTTCTACATTCGGAGTTCTGATGTGCTCTGAGATAATTCAAGCTCTCATTGCTAATAATGCATGTGGAAACCAAATGGAATACACACAGACCTTTCCAGTGAGATACTCTAGGATATACACTTGAGGACATAATGCTGGGCTTTGATGAGAGAAGTCATAATAATAAAGACATCAAACAGCACACCAAACTTCCTCATCTCCCTAGTGACACCTGTGGAAGACAGAGTCTGATGCCAGAGTGGTGTCATCTCATGCTGTGCCACTGCCACCAGATGTATTTCTCATCATGTGGACCCACACTACTCCAGCCTGTGATCAGGCCCTAGTCTGAACCACCAGCACTACCACCATCACAGCCACACATGGCTGATCTTCACACCTACTTCTAGCTCTTAAACAGTGACCTTATCCACTGATGCCTTTCCTGAAGCTGGATGCAACTGCATGTGATGCCAGGTGTGTGTAAGGTGTGTGCCCTCAGGCAACAGCTGCTCTGACAAGAGCTGGAAAAGCACACTCTTACATGACCAAAGTACTGTAAGATCGTGGACATGGCAAAAGGGTATCATTAGGCATGGAGAGGTGCATACTGTGACTCTATGCTTAGTGCAGCAACAGCATATGGGTCTTAATTGTAATATCTTCACTTTTTCCCCATTTTATTCTTTGAGAAGTAACACTCTGAGACTAGCTTTATATTTGGGGCTGGCTCAGAATGCTTTAGCTCACACTTAGGGCAGTCCCATTTGGATTGGCAAAATATGTAGCCTTATAACAGTTGAGCTGGTAATAGACCACCAGCTTAAACTATTTTTCCCAATTAAAAAGAAAATCTATTTTTTTAATAGAAATAAAAATGTCTTACAACTTTACTTCCTAATTATTTCAAAAATCATTACAAGCCAGCTAAAGGGAGAGCTGAAAAACAGTTTCATCCTAATTATACAATTGTGAAGCTTTATAATAAATAAGTTTTTCAGAATTTCCATTTGTCAGAAGTGTCTTGTAGAATTCTCCACAGTGTTTTAATTGCACAATCAAAAGCAAACACCTGTTTGAAATTAGCATCCATCCAAATAAGGAATAAACACATGAATTTTTGACAGTGAGAATAACTAACTGCTGGAACAGACTATCAAAGGACACAATGCATTTTCATTCATTCTCTTTAAATTAAAAGTAGATCTGTCTTCAAAAGACAAAAGATCATTTATTTGAAGTTCCATGATCTGTGCTATGCAGGAGATTGTAATAATTATGGTCAGTTTTTGCCAGAGGTGTCAGATAATATTTTGGCTCCTGAGACACTCACACACTACCTCCCTGAGCTCGGCCTCCTGTCAGCAGCCAGCCTTCAATTCCTCTTTCCTGAAGATGAAACAACCATCAAGTTTTAGAGATATTTGTTCCTTTTTGGTCTGTATCTTTCACATTGCCCCTAGTACACCCCTCCACCTTGAAATCTCTTTACCTGTTAGAATAAAAATAATATAATTGCTCTGAAAGTGCCCTACAAAAGACAAAGTAATCCCACATATTTCATTAAGATGGAAGAGCCCAATTAAGAGATGTTTTAGACATCTTTCATTGATTTCACTACCCCTACCTTTAAAAACACAGCTGTTACTTCTTTGATATCAGTGTTTGGCCCTTGTTGTGCCAAGTTGTTCAAACACTGAATTTAATGCTGTCCCAGACACTGCTGCTGCACAGCAGTAAGGCAAATTCCACTCCAATGCAGAATTTACCGCATTTCTACCCTAAATATTTCCCACCGCTGCTGGTCTGGTTGGTGGTGCAGACTAGACCTGACTCTCAATTAAATAACCAGGGGATGTACATACACTCCATGAAGGACAGTCATCTGCTTGAGGATTCTTAACCCAAATCCAAACTACCTTTGTCCAGTCCTCCAGGCTCTGCAGGAGGATAGATCCCGAGTAGGGAAGCTATTGCTGGCCTAAGTAGTACTTGTAAGTCAGGTAGGGATTTCTGCTAGGAAATCCACCCAGGTATAATGAATTTCACTATGATGGTTTGTGTAAAGTTCATGTATTTCGGACTGGGATTTGTGGAGCAATTTGCTTGGCATGAATTTAAGCCTCTCTATCCACCTTCAGTTCTTCAGCATATTCACCATTTCCTAGTCAACATATGAACCACTTCTTCCTCTCTTCCAATCAGATGTGGGCTCATTGTGCCATAGCTGGTGCCAACCAAAGACTGCTTTCCCATCTCAGGAGCTCAGAGTTGTTCATCCCAGGGAGGGCTCACTGGTCACACTTGGCAGTGTGCTCAACCATCTCCATCCATCAGGAGAGCAGCCCCATGCTGACCTGGAGTATGAGCTGGCCAAGCCTCCAGCTGCCTGCAATGCACTGTTTAGACATACCTACATTCACTGCACAGCTGCAGGAGACTTCATGCCAGGAGGCAGAATTATAGCGTGATTAATAAACAACTTTGATGTCAAATTGGAGGAAAAATATTGTGAACATAGCAAGGTAGGTTTTTGAAAGGGGATTGTAATATTTAATGTTGCAGTTAGAGAGGTTCTCTCTGAAAACTTCAGCAACTGTATTGCACACTCAGGAGTTTGAATTCTCTGCTTTTGCAGTCACTTCTATCGAGACTCACCATAGCAGAGCTCTATCTGCCTTACTGCCAGCACCAGCTTATCTGGCAGCTGTCGATTTTGGGCCATGATTTGCTTACCACTAATGCAATGCTAATAAATTAAATAATCCTAAGGGGTTTATTTGTCTATAAGTAAAGTATCTGCAATATCTTTGCATTAATATGCCTTTGTACTAAGAAGAAGGAAAAAAAGCCAAATGCAGGTCTCCGTAATGTCAAATTGAGGGGGAGTGCTTCTGGAATATGAACATTTAAAAGGACATAAGTATTAAAGAACTGGTCATCTGAAAAGGAAGTTCTCTTTATTATAGCTGTGATGCCAGACAAGAGGCAAAATAAGGTCGAGAAAGAAACAAGATAGGTATTGAAAGGGAACTGCAATATTTTATTACTAATTTAACTTAGATTACCATTAAATTATCTTCCAAAGTACTGTCTCTTCTCATGCACTGAGGCTGAATAACATTTGCTTATATTCAATGAAGTTCTTCGGTGCTTAAAACAAGAATTAAGTGGAGCTGAGTAATGTAAGGCCAAAGTTGTAATCCAGTGGCTCATGTAAGGCAGGGTCCACAGCATTCCCCAAGATGTGGTCTCCTGGTCATCCCCATCAAAAGACCTGGCATATACTTGATGTCCCAATATTCCCCAGCCTGGAGTTTGGAGCAGGAAATCTCTGGGGGTAAGACTCTCCAAAATATTGACACCTCAGCCCTGCTGTGTTTGCTCAACCGTGGCTTCTACCTACTTCTGAATTTATTTAGATTCACCATGTGACTTTCAGTTCTAAAGAGAGATGAGTCCACAATCAGTGGGTTTCTGAGATGTCACTCTGAAACAGCACATTTCATGGTGCACTGGTTAGTGAGCACAGAAGCCTTATTCAGGTCTCTGGCTTGCACTCCCAGCTGGTGGGCACCTGAGCTCTCCATTGTGTCAAGTCTTGTGGACTGTGAAGAAAACTTGCCCACAACAGTATGACTGCCTTAAATATCACACAGAACAAATAAACATGAAAATTGTGATGCCAAGTGCATAGCGAAAAATGTAGTTTTGTATCCACACAATAGAACATGGTTTAGCACAGGTTTATTAAAAATACAATTGATGAGATTACAGTTGTTATTAATCTAACTTATAATCAGTGTTTATTGAATTTGTAAGTGCTTGACTTTTTCAGAATTAAAAGGAAAGAACATGACAAATCCTGCTATTGAGTTATGCAGTATCAGACAACACACTCTTGAAAAGACACTGCGTTTGCTTCTTGCTCAATATGTCTGCACTAAGGGATGATGTACAGCTACAGGTGTGAGTCTGTTCAGATCAGTTAGTCTGAAAGGTCGCAGATGCATTTGATAGTGTTGAGTTTCTTACACTGTACATCTTGCAATATTTGATAACTTCAAGACAATAACAACTCGTTTAAACATTTCTTTATACCAAATTATATATCACATAATGAATAAACCAGTGCATTACTGTACATGCAGTTTACCAGACACATTAGCATAAGATTGAAGGCAAGTGTTGATGGTCTAGGGCACAGGTCGCTTAAGTGGTTGCTAAAGGTCACATGAGTGGGTGTCTGAGAAACACGCAGCCAAGTCCCAGCAATGCAGACTGTTAGCACGTCCTGGCCACACCATCCAAACACTCTGCACTTACAGCAGCCTGACCACCTCAACTGCAAGGTTAACAGAGGCATTGCCTTTGTCTCCAGGAACAACAGACTTCATTAACTGGCTTTCTAATACTGATGATTTTGTTGTTACTAATAAGCAAGAAGGGGAAATGAAAAGACTAGTCAGAGTTTGTGCTCTTTCTGGAGAGTAGCATGGCTGATGTGTTGATCACAAGCTCAATCTGAACTTAGAAGAAGAGATTTTTCCTATTTATGAAACTCTCGTCTACTATGGACCAGTGCAGGAACACACGTGCTTGCTTGCTTGCTGTCTCGCTCTCTTTTCCAGCTCTTTCTCTCTTCCTTTCTTCCCTCTGTTTTATAAGCTTTATTAGTAGCTCTGCCATAATTCTACAAAAATACTGCATTACATAAAAATTAGACACCAAAATTACGTTACAAAATTGTGTAAAACTGTTCTAGTTAGTACAGTTATACACAATTTTGTAAAAACTTTAGAAAGTTTTTTCATTAGGCTAATAATTTTCTGTGGATAAACCAGTAGTTTATCAAGCAGTGTTTCTCTTACACAACTAATCTTATAAACCTCTTATAAAAGCCTGACTTCTGTCATAATATGAAACTATAACATGAAACTACGATGGGTACAAGCCGAGAGCCCTTGTACCTGCTGACACATTTTCCATGGGTTTGCCTTATTCTGAGGATGGTCAAGGCATTGCTTAGTGGGCCTAACTGCCCCAAGGCATTCAACAGCCTAGACTGTTCCAGAAGGTATGAAATCTACATGAGAGACCTCCTACCCTTGTCATCTATCAGTTATGGAACTTGACTCATTCATAACAAAGATGGACAGACAGGCATGTAGCTTGTATGAATAAATAAGGAGTTTTGAGGAGCTTAATCAGGACTTTCCCCCAAACAGGTCACTGTTGCTGTCTTTAGAGAATTCAGGCTGCTCCTAATTGCCTCTGGTTGCCCTGGGAGTAGAAAGTATTCCTCCCTATTAAAGGGCCCTTAACTAGTAAAAGTAATTTTTTCACAGTCTATTCCTCAACAGTTCTCATTTCCCCTTCAGAGACACTAGAGAAGTATGGCAGTATGGAGCTGCCTTCTGTCCTCCACTGGAGAAGGTAGTGCCAGGAGGACAAGCAATTGGCACGCTCAGCCCTAGAAAGATCCCTGGTGGAGAGGAGAAGAAATTTCCACATAGATACAGCAAGCATAGTGGCTCATATGAGTCTGTATGTTCTGTGATTTCCCTGCCATCACACATATGTGAAACATGCTCATGCCCTGTGGTCCCCAGGAAAGTCTTCCTGCAGCCATGTATTAAAAAAAAAAAAATCAAAGAAGCTCTTACATGGCCCTGAACTCTACCAGACAATGCAGGGATTGTGGGAGCTTAACTATTTACAGATAGTTTTATATTTCTGCATGAATAAGCACAGGTGGACATGTACACTTGTTTTCTCCTGACACATATAGCTTCATGTCATTGGGGACTGACCTGCTTAAATGGCCATGAGGCGGGTTTGTGGCTCGAGCCTGAGGCTGTCCCTCCCTGAAGGGTTATAGCATCCTCAGAAGGAGGATTTCTAGTCCTCAGCGTGATACTCTAATCTTGAATCATTGAGTATCAAGGTCAAGGGCAAGATAATCTCTGCTATCAATTCCAAGTGGTAATTGATAAATTACAAAAAGAAGTTAGCATATACTTCAATTTTTACTACTTTATATAGCTAATACCATATTTGTGTTATCTGTCCAAACTACTCAGAACGTATTAAACTTTCACGTCTCTAGAGAAAGCTGTTCAGAAACTCAAATTAGCCATTCTATTTATTATTTCTTTTCCATTCACCAATGAAACCTAGTTCTCACCTTTCAACCCACTTGTCCTAGTGCCACCCACACACATACGCATACAAACATCTTATATGTACCACCAAGCCATCCAAACCTCACTCATTAAATGTCTCAGCTCACCTAGATCATGCTTGCTCTGAATGCAGAAATTATCAGTTCCCTTCAATCTACCCATCCTTTTGGAAAAAAAACCTGTCCTCACTCATGAATAGGTAGTTTTGGTCAAAAAAATCTCCCCTGACATCCACCTAAACTTGGAATCCTCAGTAGCATCAAGACTTCCTAGATCAGAAAAGCATGCTCAGTCCGCTCATTATCCATGGACCTCTATGGTCTCCTTTGCAGACAGTGCTCTCAGAAGACCCGCAAGTCTTAGAAAGTGCAGATGGGATTCACAAAAGGACATGGTCCCCTGAAGTGGAACTGTGATGGAATTTAAGAACCTTCATAGGTCTAAAAGAGAAGTTCACAGTTCCCTCATGGCTAGAACAATTCTCCCATCCCAGTTCATGAGGCACTGATGTAGACCTGTAAGAGTAACTTTGTAGACTAAGGAAGTAGACCTCACTGAGGAGGCATAAAGGTCTTGGTGTTGGTTTTGTATTCTATCTAAATAGAATTTCACACAAAAAGCACAAGTTATTCTTGGAACAGAGTTTATATCCAAATATCCCTGCAATCTACACTTATAAAGGGTTAACTTTCCCTTTCTCCAGTCCCAAAACTCTGAGATTGTTTTCTGCAAAGTATTCTGTTACTGAAGGCAGCAGTTTACGTGCCTCAGTGCGCAAGAGGGCTGCAGGATATGAAACCTGACCTGATAAAAGCATGACCCTGACACCAATAAAGGCACGTCCCTCCCACTAGCATTAAGTAATTAATCCCGCTGTCAGGGCAAGGGTGTAAGACCCAACTCTGCCATCAGGGTTTTCTATTAGAAAACTTTGGCAGCTCCCTATTTCACACATTGTCTATTTTGAATCTCATTCTTATGTTCAATGACTAGAGTGCCTAGGTGTTTTATTCAGGGGTGCAGATACCACTAGGCATATAACATTTAGTATAGTGACTCTGAACATTATCATTCTAACCTTCCTTTAGGGATCTAGTTCATACCCTGTCCTGTTTATTTTTTGATTTCCAATATTAAATAGGCCTTTAAAGGCTGTAGATTGCTTCAGAGCCTATCCTCTCTTGATCCAAAAGTCACTGATGGATAAGAACCAGCAATTAGTAAGAACAAGTACTTGGGTCATTAATGATTGTTCTCACTGTCTCCTAACAAGGTATCTGAATACAGAAATTTTTCCCACTCCTCTCTTTGCTGCCCTGAATACAGATTTAAGTAAATTCAACAGATTGGAGGTGTTGCAATATGAAAATTAATTTATTTGTTACATGTGCACTTTGGATAATAGCCATGGGACACCTCCCGTGATAGGGATGTATGTATACCTCATATGTTTATTAGTAATGCAAGGAAGCCTTTTTCCATTATATTACTTTTAATCATTGCATTGTATTGGAGTCGAGCCCTTTGTGACCACAGGCCTGTCACATAGGATCATACCTTCTTTCTGTTGCATAGCTTGAAAAAATAACTAGAAGCTACTAGAAATGAAAGTATTAACTAGAAATATGTTACTAAGGCCTAGTATGCAAACTAAATATGAATCATTGCAAAAATACAACACAGCACTTATTCCCTGAAATAAGTAGAAACCCAATATTTTGCCGACATTATAAAGGTGTTGCTTCTATACAACAAACAAAACTAAGAGGATTTTTAAAAGATATCTTATCACATGATAAATAAAAAAAAGATAAAATTACTTGCTTTGTTGTTTTAAGCACATATGTACTTTAAATTTCAGGCACTGTGCTCACAGATCAGTCTAGAGTCCTGTTTTGCAATCATAAACTGATTATGCCCACTAAATATTTTAAATATAGAACATAAAATCCCAGTCCAAATCTGAGAAATGCTAACAGTATTCCACTTGTGAGTAGATGCAAGGTACTTATTCTAACATTCAAATATTTACTCTAAATTCCAACTCTGAATGGCTATACATCTTAAAACGGTAAATCAAGATGTTTAACCTGTTGGACACAGGAGTACAGCCTAAGCATGCTTTCTGCAGAGATTGAACTAACTTAGCTAAATGTTAGCTGATATGTAGGAACTGGTTTAAATATATCATGACACACACTAAAAGCCTACTAATTTTTAATGAATGTCTGTATTAATAGATCCTCTCTATTTATCCCCGGTATTCTTTTTGCAGGTCATATTGACTCTCCTGAGCTCTCTGTAACATTTTTCTGCTGTTCTCCAGAGATTCATTCAATCCAACTACTTTCTTCCACCCATAGTCCTGGGCCCATCAATTGTCCCTGACCCCCTTTCTTGCTGTCCAATCAGCTGAGCTGAATCTTTGTCAATGAACCAAATATTTTGGGTTCAAATAAATCAGAAAAACCCTTTTTAACTTGCACTTTACATACAGCCAACCAACACACAAAGGTTCACATGGGTCCAGGATGCCTATGCTTCCACGTGAAAGAGCAAAAGTCCTTAAAATGCACACTCCTTGGAGTCCCCAGGATTCAATAAAAAACACAACCAGACTTTCCCACTTCTTCCATGGTGGCTGAACTGCTGAACTGCTCTGCTCTTCACAATAAGACCTGTTTCCAAGATATTTAAAGTTCTTTAGTTATCTTGAGTCCTTAGGCATTTAGACTGCCAGATTAAGACTTCTCTAAAAAATAGGCATTATAACTTCTGGGAAAAGAAAATTCCCCTGGGATGCGAGTTCCAAATGAAAGTGTCTACACACAAATGGAAAGTGAAATATCTATTATTTTGAGCAGAGAATCACTTTCAGCATAACTCAGTTGAGAAAGTAGGAGCCCACCTATGCACAGAGGTACTGCCAAACCCAGGTGGCCACAGTCCTCCTCACAGTCCTCCTCCAATCGTTAATGTATATTCTGTAGGATGGCAGGTCCAGGTTTGGTAAAGCTGAAAATATTCAAATATGGGTTTGAATCCTGTGATTTCATGTGTAGAGCTTTCACCTAACAGGCCAGGAACCTGGACTTTGGTCCTTGCTCCGAATTTTATGAATTTTGCTTTAAAGAGTTATGTGGTAAATTAGATTGTAGAAGGCTTTTAACTAGCAACTGAAACTAAATATTCTAATTTCTGCCCTGGTGGTTTTAACCATCAGACTGAAATGTGTCCTATGCCCTTGATCTCTCTCCCCTGAGGAGTCTGGTACTTGACTACATGTTGACACTTTCAGCAGGGTGCATCACACAAATGCAGGGTACTTTCTTCACCTTTTTCTCCCTCTAACTGAGGACCTTGACCTTTCCAGAATATATTAGACACCGCTTGAGAGCTTCCACTGTACTGGGAAGTGAAGCAATACCTGATGTCTCTGTCCCAGTGAGGCTGAAATTGTGAATGACTTAGACCAGGGACCTGTCACACTGCAGAGTGAACTACCAAAAGTAAGGCAATGTCATGCATTTTGGAGAAGTGACTATAAATGTCATGAAAAGCCTAGGTTCTTTCAGCACTAGTTGTCTCCAGGTAAAGAAGGGTTTGCGATCATGATTTTGGATTACGCTGATTTAACTTCAATCCTGCTTTAAGTCTAAGCCTAAGCTTTTTACTGGATCCAGCTCCTAATGTCTATTGAATTAATTTCTTTATCTCGATTAATATTTTGCTTGTATACATCTTTGAACATCTGGACACGACCTTCAGTGTCTCTCCTTAATGCCTCTACTCCATTGCTATAACACATTCATGGATTGCTTCCAAAAGTTGTTAAGGTATCCAGCCGTCAGCACACATATCAGCAACAGACCACGTACACATCTGCTCACCCCACTGAATGCACTGCTCCCACAATGTTTCAAAGTTTTACCCCCTGTAGAACAGGAACGTTAAGGTGTCTGCTGTAGCAGAGTGTCCTAACATCCTGAAACATATGAGTAAGTTTTAAATGAACTTTAAAAGATTTATTTCAGAGCTAAGTTAGTGACTAAATAATTTTTCTATCATATAGCTTCAGCCATATGTTGCAATCAAGACTTTCACAGTTGTGGTATTTCACAGTGACAGTAAGGAAAGTGAAACAAACAGAGCTTAAAAACAGTTCTTTTCCCTTAAATTCCAGGGCTCCAGTAACATTATGCAGCCTTGGTGCTTCCTTTAACATGCTACCTGTGAAGGCATTTGTGACCATCCTCCGGGAAATGGCTGAAGAGCATCATAACCTGTCCTTCCTTTTCCTTCTCGACAAACTTTCGCCATAATCCTGTGTGGGACACCTGCAATGTTGGAGCAGCAAAGTCACCAGCATGGCTCCCCCACAGGAATCCTGCTGCACAGGATCAATTTGGACTCTCCTTAGGGCAGATACTGCCTTTTCTGCTTCGCCAAAACCACACAAGGAAGCCTCACTGAACACCAGTGTTTTGCCCTGTGTTTTCTCTTGGTGTTTGGTTAGCTCTATGTAGCAAGCCATAGGAAAAAAGCAATAAACCTAATTCAGACATGCTTCACACAATCATAGCGTTCCTTTGTAAAATTTATTTAATGTTTTGTAGATATGCTCAACAACACTGATGAAAAAATGTCATTCAAAGGCTTTGCCTAAAATAACAGTTCAGTGAGATTCTCAGTTGTGTTACACAGTCCTCATTTACAAACACCAAAAACTTTCATGCACCTGAGTGAATAGTACCAGGCCTGTGGTTGTGGCCTTCAATCTTTACAGGGCGGAAACAGAACATCTATTCTGCTACACATGACATCCTGAAAGTTACATGATGTTACTAAGTCAAAGCCTTACATTTTTCAAACAAAGGTATCACTGGAGCTCTAAGTCAAAATAATGAAATACAAATTTGGAAAAATGTATTAACTTATCAAGAGATGCATTGCTCAGAGCATTGAGAATTACACTAGCAGATTATCAATTGCAATGTCAGTACCAAAATACTGATTTAGATTTTATATTGTTCCTTGTGTTGTTATCTATTACACAGAATCTTAGAAAAAAAATTCCCGGAAAAATATGAAGCTTTACTGCAAAAGAAGTTAAAGCAAGTAAATGGTGGGTTTAAGTACTACAGAGATATGAAGTATTGCTTCTTCAAATCCTGCTAAGAAGCAACAGCTGTACTTCATTTTAACTTGACATGCTTCAGAACTCGTACTCATATAGGTATTTAATGATCCAAACATAATGGTCCTGTATAGTTTAATTACTTATATGAAGGCTCAAGTTCATATGTAATCTGTTAAAAAAGATGCTCCTCTGGAAATCTTGCTTTGGTTCTAACAATGAATAAACTCCTTAACAGTGAAAATGCTTTGATGGAATTGGAGATTATTGACCATGGATCCTGAGCACAGCTGACAGTAAATGTTATTTCTTCTTGATAGACTCCTTGTTTCTTCCTCCTTCATGGTATAGCCAAAACAAGGAGAACAGGTAGAGTGCAAGGCAGACCATCAAATCATAGTGGTAGAGTGTTGCAGAAAATAGAAGAAAGAAGAAGAAACAGAATATTTTGAAGGCAATATGTTTTAAACCCGGAGACTCATTAGACAATTTAAGTGCTTCACTCTTCTTGTTAGAAATATCTGCAGAATCAGAAATGTGCTGGCTTTCTTTCTGTGAGTCATCAAGATTGTTTAGCATTTTCCTGTCAGTTAATAAATGGTCAGATTGAGAGTCTTGTCCTCCACCTTCTTGGGTAGACTTACTAATTAAAATTTCTGGCCTCCATAACTTCTCTTGTTGGAGCTCTGCTTGATGGAAACACTGACCTATATTTCTTCCTCTTCCTTCTCTAGAAATTACTGTATCTGAAGTGGAAGGTACTTCTCCTGTTTCAACTTTGGGAGGGAAGTTTTTATTAATACACATAATTTCATTTGGTAGATTTAAATTGTACCCTGACTCAGCAGCAACCTTGTCAAAGACTTCGAATTCAAAGTGTCTATACAGGTGCTCCATACCTCCTGCTGCAGTGGACCCTTCAGAATATGCTACTGAAGAGCTTTTAAGATGGTGACTAGGAATAGTGTTTGTACCAGAAGGTGGCATTTTTGTTTCAGCTTTAGCACATAAATGGGAAAGCATACCAACATGGCTTTCTTCCCTATAGAGCTCTTCTGCTTCCTCACTGTATAGATGCTTCTGGGTGCTCAGGGGACATTTAGGTACTTCTGAATATAATGCCCGCTGCAAATCTTCTTTTTTTCCTGTATCAGAAACCTTTACTGCTTCTCCTACAGGTAGAATATTGCCTCTGTCTGGTTGTACTTTGGCACATTTTTCCCTGCTATTGCATAAAGACTTCATTTCTCCTTGCCGTGTTTCATGAACGCATGCATTATAAATACCTAAAACTGATTCCTTTTCAAATTCAGTGTCATATAATACACCCACTGTGTTGAGTTGACAAAGAGCATAATGTGAACCATCATTTCTCCCTTCATGTGTATCAAACGCTGTTTCCTTTTCCTCTGTGGGCCTGTCACTTAGTGCAGTCTCTTGAGGTAGCTTAGCAATTACTGCTTTTTTGCTGGCAGACATTTTTTCTGGAGCACTTTCTGATGTTGTTTTAATTATATAAGCTGTACCTGCCTCTGCTTCCTCTGTAATATCCTGCTCAGAGACAGAAGACTTTTCACAACTCTCTGCCTCCTGGCAGGTAAACAACTCCTTTGTGGAAGCTGTGCTCTGAGGTTCCGTGCTCCCTCTTGCTCCCCACTGAACCGTGCTCCCCATTTCTTGCCACCTCTGCTCGGTGGAGTTTGCTTCACTTTCCCTTCCAATCAGTCTCTGTTTATTTGTGTTGTCTGGCTTATCTCTGTCTTTTAACCTCATGAATCCTCTGTTTTCCTGAGTGTCCTCAACTTGCCTTTCATCCCCCCATGTGGCCCTGGGTTTCTGCTGCTTGTTCTCGGCTGGCAGAGGTGTTACGTTCAGGGCTTTGGCATTGTGTTTCCTATGTGACTTGAAAGGCTTGGAAATTTCCTCCTCACCGATTAATGCCAAGTCTGCTATTTCGATGACTTTCTTCTCCTTCCCTGCATCAGTGTTAGAGTTTTTTCCCGACATTTCACCAATTCCTTTTTTTTGCATATGTTGTCTTTGTGTGGAATCTATTGAGACATCAGCACATGCAAAAGTGCTAGCATATAAATCTTCTCTTAAATCTACCTGAACTTTGCTTTCAATAATCTTGATTTTTCCTTCATATTTATCAGCGTCTGATAACAAATCCAGAGTGTGGTGAGACATTTGTGGTGCCTGGTACTCTGGAGCTGGATTAGCATTGCCATCCAGCGTCCTTGCTATGCATGCATTTAATTGCATGGATTCATCATGCTCCGGAGAAATGGTTTCTGGTCTCGTTTCACAAGCCCCTTTTGAGATAGCAGGAGCATCCTCACTGATGAATACCTTCTCCATCATCTTACTTCCCGAGGCACTATCTATTTCACCTTTTGAAATATCTGTGTGGCTCTCTCCTTGTCGGCTTGAGACAGTGGCCGTAACACCAATAGCCTCATTCTGCTTTGTCACAGGAAAATCTTTTGTGGATAAAAGGCTCTCACTGGTAACAGTATGTTCCAAAGACCGCTCACCACCATTTACTGAGCCAGCAGTGACTTCCTTCCCTGGTAGCTGACTAATATAATCTGTTACAGAATACTTAAATTTATCTTTTAATTCTCCTCCTATCACTTGTGAAGTGTTTTCAGATGAGGAACTGATAGGCACAGGGTGCAAGTCACTGCTTCTTTCTATACAGGTTAGCTGTTTCACCAATCTTTCAGTTTCACTTGGAAAATTAACTGGTTCTGTGGTGTATAAACTCCTTTCATCTCTGGAAGAGGTACCTCTAGCTTCTGTGAAGTGCTGATTTAACTGAAACAATAGAATAGAAAAGAATGATCAAAAAGTGCTTTGCAAAAACACGCCAAATTAAGGAGGTAGGATTTCATTATGGAAAGTTTTGGTTTCAGTAACAAAGCTTATATGGAAACATGTTCCAAACCATTTGCAAAATTTACATTGGATGTATTTTTTAACATAGGTAATGAGCTTTATGGGGGTGCTGAAAGGAGCAGGAAATAAAATAACATTCAGAACCCTCTTGCTTTATTCATGAGTTCAGTTAGCTGCTAATACATTTTATACAAATTAAATCTGAAGAGAATATTCCCTTAAAGGCAGGCTAATTCATTCTCTATACATTTGATTCTAGGTTTGGAGAGATGAAGCCGTGGGGCGAGGGAGTAGGATTGGCACTTAAATGAGGGCATTGATACAGTACATCAATGCCCAGTAATGTATAGTATTGTCCAGTAAAACAAAGACACATTTCACACTGACAAACTCTGTAAGGATTATCTGTGCTTCATTTCTCTCAGGGACCATTTTACAGGCTTCAAACCAGACTGTTTTTAGACAATCTGGTAAGACACGAGTTGGAAATGAGATTAGCAAAGTAAAAGGCCAGAAACTAATCACTCCCCCTCCTAGCTCCCAAATATCATATTGTATTATTCAGCTATGCTGGCTTGTCATTGCACTCTCTTCTCACTTTAGCACAGTCACACTGATAGCACTAGCTGATCAATTAGAGGCTAGATTCTTGGGCACCCCTTTATGCATCTGCACTTGCTGTAGATACCCCCATTACAGTTTCTCTTATTAATATGTTTTCTGCAAAGCCTCTGCAAACTATTAATAGTAAAACGTCACTCAAAGAAAAGTGAGGGAGCTAATGTCTCTGCAAATTCTGTTTTAATGACCCTCTGCCAACCAGTGCTCAAGTGTATTTGAGTTCTTCGGTGATGCCAACTGTCAGGATTTAACAGTGAGATGCCTGTGTTTTTTTCCCCTCCTCATAACTGACATTTGCATGATCTCAATAATTATATGCAAATCTTACGATTTCCCCTTCTTCTCACATAAGGCTCATGTTACTTGTCAACTGCACAGCTGTCTTGTGAGCCAATGCCTGTGCGTTTCAAAGATTTGGTTGTATTTCCATCTATTATAAGCCTTCATTGTTTAATTCATTAAAGAGTGCATAGTGGAAATTAACATCTAAATTATAGCTCCCCCTTCATTTATTGTATGGACAAGTCTGGCAATTGATAAACAAACGGTTATATTCAATCCTGTTTTTTCTAAAAGGGTGGACTGAGAACAACAAGAGATTTTAGAGGTCCTCCTTTCTCTGTTTCACCGTAAAAAACAAAGAGACTGATTTTCAGTCAGTGAAAGGTCTTACAATATGCAACAATTTTCAACTGTTTTAAAGTAAAAGACAAGAAAAAATTATATTCAAATGAGAGGATTTTTTTCTCTATGTCAATGAGAAAAAAAAGAATGCTTCTCATCTACCTTTCCTGTCTGATTCAGCATCCACATTTTCACAGGTGATAGCTATTATAATCTATGATTATGAATCTATGCACCCAAATGATATGAGCTGAGAACAGACACTGAGAATAATAGATTGCTGTATGTGTCTCATTTATTGCCATTTTTTCTTTCATACTGAAAAGTGCAAGGCAAATCATGCACATTCATCCACGCACACAAATCCAAATAGATTGAATGTTCACTGAGTGTGAAATTCATTGTAAAAAATCTAATATCAAATACTGATACATAAAAATCTGCTTATATAAATATATATATACCTATTTTGCTTATACATCAGGCTACATAGTTATACTTTGAAAAAACCTTAAAAGCAAGCAGTAGTATAAGTATAAAAAATTTTACCAAATATAAAACCTGTATTTAAGAATATTTCCACCCTAGAGACTAGGAGGGGAGATTTTTTAAATGCTACTCTTCTAATTCCTTCAAACTGTCATTTAGAGCCTCTGGTAAAGAAGTAAAAGGGAGAAGTCATTAATTTAAGACCAGAAAAAGTTGATACACTGTACTGAAATCAAAGCACCTTCTATTGTTGAATCAGTTAGAGATTCAGTGTAAGTACAGACCAAGGCTTTACATTTGTAAATTAGTACATCAGTCAGCTCTGTTAAAAGGGGGCATTTCACCAGCTTTGAAGCGTAAATGGATTCAAATCATTTAATACTGTAGATATAATTGTATAACACTTACCAGCAACTCTAATTCTTTTTCATCATCTTTGTGATCACCCTGCTTGTATTCTGCATTTTTCTCTTTTATATTTTTATTAGCTTGTTCGGTGTCCTTGTCTTCTACTTGTGAATAAACAATCTCTGGGATGTTTGTGTCTGAAGAGTTAAAAAAAACACAGTTGAATAATTTTTGCGAGGTTGGTTGTTACACTATTTTTAATTAACGTGCAGTAAGGAAGAACTAATTAAACCGGGTGTTGTACCTGAAGTCTTTGAGTTATTCCATGTGTCATCATCAGACGTTGCCAATATTTCTTCCTTTCTGCTAAACAAAAAGAAAATTCTTGTGTTATTCTGCAAAAATTATGTTCTAATTCCTCTTAGACTCAAATATAAAGACTACTATTTAATTACACAAAATTTCGAATGCTGTTTGAAATTCTGAAAATAACAGCTATATAAAATGTAGCTTTTTTTTTGAGTGACCTGATATTAAGGCTTGGTCTTAAGAAAGAATTGGCCAAGAAAATGAGAATGTGTTGACCTTCAGATTACATTGCAAAGCTGATGGGTTTTCCCAGGCATTTTTTGAGAAAGCAGCACAAAGGTGATTAGATGGGTCAGTGACAGAAGAGTATAATTTTGGGGTCAGGCAAGGGTCTGGGAGGATATATGTGTTCAAGAGGCCAGGGCTCTCTCTTGCTTGTGTTTTTCAAATATTTGTATATATACAGAGATGGCTGGAAAAAGACATCTTTGTTACCTGAAATAATCAAAAGATTCTCCCTGCATATGTACAGTATAAATCCTGTTGCTAAGCTATGCCTGGCCAGCAGGAACGAATTCTGCTTCCCTGCAGCAAGTGCAATTTTTTCTGTTGTTTTGCTGGCTGTGAAAACAAAGGCCAGGTCCAACACGAAAAACACCTACAGAGAGGTGCTTAGTGCCTGCAGTCCTCATCTATATCAATGCAAAGTGATAGCAGCTTGAATTGTGTGCTTATAGGGATCTAACCTTTAGTGCAAAAGGGAAAAAAAAAGTTAAAATAGTATCACTTATGTGAAATGTAAATTATTATATCAATCCTAATGACTTCTCTATGAGGAGTGATTTCTTTTTTTGTAGGTTTTAATTTATGCAATTTTCAACCAGCCGTCCACCTGAGTTACTGAAAATTACTTTCTAATTTTCAAATATTAATCTTTTCCCCTTCTATTTTCTCCTGGTGTCTTTCATTTGAATTGATATAACATTAACTCTGCCACCTAAATGCTTAATTCAGAAGGAGGATGCTAAATTTATACTCTGTTAAAAGAAGCTAGACTTTGACTGTCACCAACTTTTTAAAATCCACTCTTTATAGGGTTGCCAGACTAAAGCAGACAGAAGCTGCTGCCGGTATACCATTTGATCTCTGACACTGGCCACCATCAGATACTTCAGGGGAAGATGTAAAGTTCTTGTAGGAAAGTACTTGAAGTAATTTGCACTGCCTCTTAAATTTCCTCTTGGTCATTTTTTGTTGGAAGCTGTCCAAGTGCAAGATTTAATGCTTGCACATTTAATGGTTCTTTTTTACCATTAATTGCAATAATGCTGAATATTCTTGCAATCCGTATGAATGTCATGTCACTCTTGAATCCTGGTACATGCATAGCCTCCACACATTTCTCACTCTCCTACTCACACCGTGATGTACTTTCTCCTGTCAGCAGTTGCTATAATCTGAATTTAATCCTGAATTCAGAGCCAGGTCCTTATTTTCAGTAGATCTGTGGAGTTTTTAATGTAAATCATTAGTGCTTATTATTTATACATAGGGGTTTGGGGAGAGCTGTTAATTTGTTTGTTGGGGTTTTTTTACTGTTCAAATGCTCATCTTAGTGTTACATCTAGTTCCCAGTTTTCTTCTGCCCTTCTGCATCTTTTTCACTCACCTGTTTCCATAATCTAGACACCCTGTAGAACAGGGCTTAACCGTAAGATAGATACATTAAAACATTTAGGTGCTAATAGGTGTCTGCAAAAGCCCTTAATGAGGAGCCAAGATACGTAAAACACGTGAACTGAATCATCACCCAAAAATAATAAATCCTAAACATGGGCGCAGCAGGGAATTCTGTTGAATGTAGCTGAATTCTTTGAATGTAGATGTCTACCTGCAGCATTCAGCAATATGAATGCAACTCTTGGAAGGAGGGATGGCATAGTTTGCTGCTAGAAGAGACTCTCATCTACTTCTTAAAGGAATGGCGTTTTTCATTCAAGAAACATTCCCAGAAGAAGGGAAGATTTTGATGCCTATATCTAGCATAATAGTCTACAGGCAGCTGTAGACTATTCATTCAAGATGAAGTGGCACTTTCAGCTTCTGTCACACCCTCATGTGATAAAAATGCTGCACATGCATCCAAAAAATATCCAAATTGCCAGGACAAAGAACATTTGGGTAGAAACTGGAGGACAAATTTCTCTACTCCTCATGAAGCTGGATGTACAAGTTCTTTAGCTTAATTTTAATTCCCTAGAGAAAAGAGAAACTGGATTCTGCCCCCTGTTTCCTATATTCCCTATCCAGTGAATATTTTTGGTTTTGATTAACAAATTTTCAGTGTAAAAATACAGACACAGTCTTTGAATAAGATGCTGAGGATGAGTAGCTATTTCCCAAACCTTTAAATGAACAGGTATAAAGATGCTTCAAGTTGGATAATTACAGGTGTGTGCTGGGTTGGTGTTATCTTATCTAGCTTTAGTCTCCTATGCATCTGTATTCAGATAGTCTTGTCTATCATGCCTATCATCAGTTGTGAGGGATTAACACTTCCAAAAGGAGATGCATTCCCTCTAACATGGGCATCATGAACAAGATGAAGTGACATATCCTTCGGAGGAGCTTCTCTGTCTCTGGACCATAAAGGGAACTTACAGCTTAGGTTGTTATTGAAAGCTGCATGAATCTTACCTTGTAAGTGTAAATTTTAACTGTAATGTAGCTATGGATTTTTAGTGTCTGGGGCTGTAACACTCAATGTATGTGTGACCTGAGCCCCTCAGTTTTAGTTTTGCTGTGATTGGAGTTGAATTTTTCCTTAACTCTTGTTCTAGTAGCATCTAGAGCCCTGGTCCACACCTTTCTTTTCACAACTGCAACACAGGTAATAAACAGCAATGATAACACAGTAATTTCTTGAATGTTGCACTGAATTTTATAAAGATTTCTGGTTTATAGCCCATTATTTTTGCACACGTGTCCCACAAATACCTCAGTACAGAGAATTTCAGTGTAACAGGTATTTTCCTTATTTTACTTCTATATCAGAAATATCCATCCTCATAATACTATTGGAAAATCTAAAATTAACCTAAATTGAGGATGTTGATACTGCAGTGTTTGAGGATCACAAGGAGCATAAAATGATAGTAATTTAAATCACTTCTTCAATTTAAGAAGTGATATGAAGATGTTGAGACTATGAGTGCATGTAATACAGAACAACCTCAAACACATATGTATACCCTAAGGACTGAAATACTTCCCAAAAGCCAATAAAAATTACCCCCTTCATCAAACAGGGGCAATTAGAAGGTATTTGACTGGTTAGTTTTTCTCCATATTTTTCTGAAACATTCTCCTAGCACACTATCAGAATTCTGTGAGCAGATTTTTAAATTAGAATGTTAATTAAGCTTTTGCTTTAGAAATTAATTATCACACTTTGTTGTGAAAGGTGGTTTAAATTTGTCTACATTGTGAGAGAAAAAAAATTTGTGTTCTGTTAAAAACCTTTTATTTTTATTTTTGAGTGATCTGGGCATTCCAGCAACAGTTAAAGCTAGAAATAAATCCATGATGTCAGCTGATGCAGTTCTCCTCCAGCATATGTACCTGTAAACCTGCAGAAGCTCTCTTGCTTCTGCTGATTCAGCTGAATGGGGCACAACTTCATAAAGTACACCAGGAACTTAAGAATTTCTACCAGCTTAAAAAACTGAACAACTTACGATCATATGATTCATTCCTGATGGAATTATCATTCACTTGGACTGAATTATAAAAATAAATAAGGAATAAAACCAGGTTATCATTGTAATTTGCATTCATTTATGAAGCTCAGGGTCTAGTTAGTAGGACAGAGAGGACTGAAAATTTGATGGACATTGTGTGAAGGAGTTCAGAAGTCAAAAAGTTGCACAGAATTGGCATCCCAGAAAGGAAATGTTAAACTTGAACACTAAAGATGTGAAGACTAGATAGACAATGTATAAGTGATGAGAAAAAAAACAATTAGCCAATAAATATTTCTTTGACTTCACAAAGGGTTGGGGTAAACTAAGATATGTCAAGGCTTTCTAAATAGCCTTTTTAAGTTAAATAGGGAGTTTTTTTTAGAAGTGAGGTTTGATCAAGATTTCAGATGATCTACGTATAACCCCAGAATCAAGAGACTTCTCCTAAAATTTTCTACCACAGAGCTAGTAGTGGAGTAGAGTCCTATAGGAACAGAGATCTTACAGGACATAGCTGATATGAACAGAGGTTTAGAAAATTATATTATTTCATCCAGTCTGGGAGCAGAACTTGTTTAAATATGCTCTAGTTAAGAGAAGCAGATAATCTCCAACCCAAATCTGAGAGACCCAAGAGAGGAAAACACATTGTTTTAAAACCTTTGCTATTCAAATATATCAAATTGATCATGATACTACTGTAACAGTATTAGAAGAGTAGAAAAAGTAGTAGCTATATTTAGGAAAAAAAGAGAAATAGTGTCAAGGCAACTACAGGCCCAGCTGCCTTCAAAAACTTTTCACAAGGGATTAAGAACAAAACTTAAGTGAGAGAAGAAATACAGATAAATAGAAAATGGCATAAAAATGCCAGACCCACCTGATAATATCTGTCTTTGATAAGATTACTACATTTCCCTTGTCTAAAAATCAGTTATCAGGATTTCATTAAAGCATTTGTTGTGCAGCCACATGGGAAATTTATTAATTAAACAGGAGAAGAGGGATATGAATATAAGAGCTGGGTGGTGGAAGAGAGGCTCTCAGTGCCAAGCAGGGTCCCACAAGCTGGGCTGTGTGGAGCTAGCAGGCACCACTGAGGAATTGGAGAGGACCAGTCATGTAATCAGACTTACTCAGTCATGTTATTACAGACCAAAGCACAAGAAGTCAAAGTTAAATTAAATCCGTGGCAGATAGGAAGTTGGGAGACATGACCAACACAGAGGAGGATTGAAAGAAATAGGTGGCCTGGAGGATCAGGATAATAGATAAGGGATGAAATTCAAAATTATAAAGTGCCAGGTTATACAGTTAGGGACTAGAAAGAGTTTCCGCCACAAAACTATGCCTCAGAAATTGGAAGAAACAGATGAACAAGAAAAATTTGAGTGTTTTTTTATCAGAAAACATTTCCAGGCCGCTGGTGTGAGATGAGCAGGACACTGATATCAAGGCAAACCAAGTTCTATAGTAATGAGTCAGAGAAAGTTTTCCCAGTAATGAAAGATTTACAAGAAATGTTCATGTTGTGGCAGCAGGCACCAATAAGAACTCTTACGGAACACTTGTCTGCAATGTTCAAGAAAGATTGACTCAAATTGGAACAGGTGCAGAAGGGGACTACAAGAAGACTTGCAGGATGAAAAAATCTATATTAACCAAGAAGATAAACTGAGTACTTCTATTTTCAGAATAACAAAATAAAGTCTGAGAGGAGAAAATGTTATTGATATAGCAAAGGGGTAAATACTCAGAAGATAAAATTTTATTAAGCAGCCAGAATATTAATGTAAAATTAATATAAAGAGTTCACAAAAACTTTTTTTTATAGAAACTTAAAACAAGCTCTGTAAGCATTAGAAGACTATATCCTGTAATTTTTAAGTGCAAATACCAGACACAAGAAACTGAGAAGGTCTCAGTATGGAAACATGGATATATTTTTGTGAACTGGATTATGCAACATGTTTCCAAAGGGTTAAGACTTCATGACCCCATAGTCCCAGTCCAGTCCTATTTCAAATGTTCCTGTGCAGCTATAATGCCCTGAGAGTTATGCTTTCAGGACTGCACATTTCACTGTGCAATAGCAGGTGCTTTGGTCTGGTCATAAATAGGTTTGGGACTATAGCCAAAAGCTACTAACTTTTCCATAATGGGTGGTGTTATCATAGCTTGTCACGATTTTAATTCACACACCAATATTTGGCTAAAATTGCGTCTGTATGTTTGGATACCTCACAGCACTGTTCACTTTGTTCTGTGTTATATCCACTTACACTAGATCTTACTATTTAAATCATGAAATATTTATTTTAAAGAATGCAAAAAAAGGCTAAAATAGTTGGATTACAGAGTATGGAAAGAGAAAATGTACCTGTAAAACTCCTGAAATTAATGCAAACTGATCAATATATTTAAAAGAAATATATATTTTAAAGGAATATATTATTTAATATGAAATTCAGAGAGGTATGAGGGTGTTAAAGTATTCAAAGAATGTATTTCTTAAATATTTAGTTAAAAATATGTAAAAGGAAAAAAAGTTTTCAAAACAATTTTATTTACAAATCCAGACAGTCCTGGGACCTTGCAGAATCTTTCATTATTCTGATTTTTACTGTAGGTTCAAAATACATTAAAAAAAAAAATCAAAATTCTATCCTGAAATGGAGGTGATTTTTTTTTGCTAACATAACTAACATAACTAACATAAACCTCATAACAGTTGACTTACTGGAAAACTACATTTAAAATATTGCTCTATTTATACTGTTCCTAAAACAACAGTCGGATAGGGGAGAAAATATTAAATTCATGAGGAGGTGGAAATGCCAGGAGGTAAAAGAAAATGGTACTATTTAAAAAAAAAAAAAAAAGTTAAAACCATAATCTTGATAATCTCATCTCATTATCATGATGAGACAACTACTGAAGACACATCCCATCACACTTCAGGATCTAGATCCAAACCATGTCCTGACCTCTCGGTCTTTGTATGACAACTAAAGGAGTTCGGGAGCCACCAAGAATCTTGATGTGGATTTTCAACGTAAAGACTTTGACTTCTCTTGTGATGTTGTCTCCATGGTTAATTTTATTCTATTTCACTCACTAAGTATATGAACTAAATATTTAATGAGTAAAGATAAACTCACTCCTTGCTTCCATAAGGCTCAGTCCAAAATTCACTATAGGGACAAGTCTCCCACTGATTTAAATTGATGTCTGTGTTATCAGAAGCTGAAGTTATAGTCTTATAATACAATCACTCCCCAGTTTGTTATCGCATGCAGTTCTTAGTCTCAAGCCCTTGTGTTGCCAGAGAATTCACATCTGAGCTCAAGAGGGGAGGTGCAGCCCTGGCTCGAAGCCACATTTGTGCCTCCTGGGGCCTTGCCTTGCTGTGTCTCAGCACCAACCAGGGTCCATAAGGTGGCGTGGAGATGACAAGGAGGCTGAGGATTACCTGCCTATGCACTGCCATAAGAGGGTATATATATTATTTCTCCTCTGGAGAATTTCTAACATGGGAGACTGCTTGCTGGAGGTGTGTCCTACAGCCTCCCCACTGAGCAATGCTTGACCTCTTATTTTAGGCCACTTGAAAATCAAGAGGCCACAAACTGTCTGCAGCAGAGACACATGCAGTGAGACATCTTTAGGTGCAACCACTCACATGTATGGAGAGAAGCCATTAAGTTCATGCTCAGCTTCCCAAGAGCAAATCAGTACATGTACAGAGGTTTCAGTGCCCAGTAGTGTCTGGTAATGTTGGTCACACTGGAGCCAACCAGGTTGGTGGGCAGTAGGATCTGGCCTCATCGGAAGTTCTACCTGCAAGTTGTATCTGCCCAGGCTCTGAGCTACCTGTGGCTACAGAGGAGAAAGACCCTTGATAAAGCTAAGGAGTGTAATCACTGTTATTACTGGAGCTGGTGCTTATTTCTGATTTGTTTACCTGCACGTTTTTGTCTAAACGAAGACAGAATATTATTTTTATGAACAGTATGTTCTCATTTGAAATTGACACTAATGAATGCAAGGCTTTTTCCCCCTCTTGTTTGTACCATCAAATTAATTAGCTCTATTGTGACATCAGTATTTTTCTCAAGTAGTTCAAGGCTTGAGCATTTTCCTTTCTTTTTCTAAAGGGCATCTTCAGTGCCCTTTATCTACCATAAGAATCATGCATCACTTGTATTTTTCACAACTAATGCTGTTTATTATAAAAACTGATTGTGATGTGAAGATTGTTATACCGTGTGGCAAATTGCCCAAACAATTACTGTAAATGCATGAGCCATAAACTGTACTGCCAAGGACACTGGTAGGTTAGCTCCTATAAAAGAAACAATTAGAGTCTGAGGTGAAAATAACAGAGATGAGATGACAGTTATTGAAAAGGCAGAACATCCAGTTTAATGTTGTAAATATAGGCTTGTGGATTACACTGATGGTTTTAAAGTGTTCATGACTTATTGAATGGAATAAAGTATTCCATACTTTAGAATGGGGCAATAATTATTATTCCTTTTTAATTGTGATGTCTGATGCATTTGTGAGCAGTTGCTGAGAACATCCCCACATTATACTGATTCTAGTTCTAAATTATCATCCTGCTCCAAGGGTTTGGGTTTTTTTATTATTATTATTTTATTTTTTTAGCATTTTGTTGTTCAGGGTCTGTTCTGAACAAAGTATTTTCTCTTGAGGAACTTGGAGTGCTTAGAGGGTTACA
Source organism: Pipra filicauda (assembly GCF_003945595.2). Taxonomy (NCBI): domain Eukaryota; kingdom Metazoa; phylum Chordata; class Aves; order Passeriformes; family Pipridae; genus Pipra; species Pipra filicauda. Next base: position 4,015,986 of record NW_024104543.1, read on the forward strand.
GCAGTAATTATTTCAGTTTCAGCCTACACACTTCACTGCTTTAAATCATCATTAGAAGTTTCATCCCTCAGCAACTCCTGCTGAGACAATCTTAAACTCCTAGAAAAAATTAGATAAGAATAGCTTATCTTTATGACAATTTGTATATAAAGATATTGATAAGAATTTGCCAGAAATTAAGAGAATACATTTTTTTCTTAGGAGTCATCTAAATATAGGAAAAGGGTTTTTATGATTGCTAAAGAACTTCAGTAGTTCAAACCAGATTTGGAACATACAAAGATTAGGGTGCATAAAAAAAAGATGTGCACCCTACAAGAGGATGTGTTGCAATAGACTATGGCATACAGAGAGAAAATAAAAGAAAATTGACAATACTGCATAAGAAAATTGACAATACTGCATAAGAAAATTAAACAGTCCTCTGTTTCTTTAAGACAAGACATAGGGGTAAAAGACAATGAAATAAAATTCAAATATTAGACCCTAGGGAGAGCACTAAACAACTGGACACATAATTATAGCTGTCCCAGAAGGCAAAGGTGCTGGGCACATAAAATCAGAACTGGGAAGGGTCTGTCCAGGGTTTGGAGGAGAGGACAAAGCGAGCAGCAGAGCAAGCAGCAAAGGGCAGTCTGTGTCTGCAGCATACGAGAGCTCTGAACTACAGAACCCATTAGTCAGGGCAGGTGGGGAGAGGTTGTAAAATGTCTCTGAAAGCAAGTTGCAAGGAAACTAAGCATGCAGCTGTAACAGTTTTCAGGAAAATTCTCTATGTAATTTTCAGGCTTTTACATACTATTAAGAGAAGCTAATCGTAATGTTAGGTAGGATGTCAGAGCTGTGTTGGACGTTGAAGGTGCTACAGTGAAGTTCAGAGTGGTGTTGGGGAGCAGAGCTTGGGAGGTGGCTGGGCTGTGGGCCTGGGCACGGGCTGTGTCCTCAGACTGAAACACCTGCCTCCTACCAAAACTCAGTGTAGAATCCCGGGAACTAGACCTTACTTAGATAAAGCAGAAATCAACAGCTGCACTAATCACAGACAGACCAGGCCAGCACAGAGCAGTGTGAGTGAGGTGCAGAGCATTGCTGTCTGTGCAAAACAGAGGACATCTGAAACTCAGCCAGTATCATTCCTCATTCTCGGCTCCTAATGCACGCTCCTGAATTTCTACTTGTCAGTTGGCTTTACCTGAAAATATGGCCAATTCCTCCCTAAAGGCATTTTGACTTCAAATGACCTCTCCTTGTGGAGATGCCATGTTACATATAACATTGTTATTACATGTCGCATGTGGCAATACCATGGCCTTCTGTTTTTATGGGTTTTTTTCCAGGAGGTCTTTAGAAAATAGAAGCATAACGGAAAAATAATTTAGTGTAAACAATGCAGAAAACAATAATTTAAATTATAGACCACACAGGTAAAGATTCAGAAGCAAAAACTGCAGAGAAAATCAACATCTATAATTGAATAGCTGTGCAAACATTAAGTAGAAATTACTGAATAATATTTTAAAATATTATGCCATTACAACTGATCCTATTAGAATGAAGTTGTATGTAAATCGGAGCCCTTATTATAACTCTAGGAAAGATTGATTTTCTTATATGACCTTCAACTACCGGCAGTGTTAGAGAAGGCTCAATCTAGCTCTTAGTAAATAGGTGTCACCAAACAAACAGGACTGACACTAATTAGCTCCCTTGTTGATAGTCAGGAAACAGAGGGCAGAGGCAGAAGACGGAGTGGCCCACTCATTATTAGAGCAGTAGGTGAGGACATCGCTGGCTGGCATGTCAATGGAGGTTTGCACTGCAGCTGCCATTTTGAAACTAGGCTGAGAATAGAAGACTGCGTTATCAGGAGAGTCAGTCAAGCAAACTTCACAAGCATTTTGCATGAAAACAGAGCCACAGAGAACCTGTACTTAAATGTTTGAAATTTGAGGAAGACTATTAACTTGTGGTATTTCTCCACCTTGAGGAAATAGTCCTTAGTTTTGGTCATCTCACCTAAAAAAAGGGGCTGGTACCAGAAGAAAAAAGGTGGGGCTTCAAAATGATCATAAAGAACTGTTAGTAGCTTCTGCACAAGGAGAAATCAGAAAAGAAGTTTGGAAAGTGAAGTGGAAAAAGATGCTCAGAATAAGCGGTATATGGTATGATGATTAATAGTATCAAGGGGGGACAATTGATCAAGAGAGCAGCTGTAAGGGAATTTGAGTGTTTTTTCTGCAAAGATAATTCCCAGTAGGATTCAGGCAATGTTTGTAATAAACCTATTTTTATTAAGATTATTGGATTGGTGCTATCCAGGGGATTATATTTTCCAATTACTAATATTTTCATTTTTCAGTCTTAGTTTATGATTGAAGCAGGGACATAGGTGGCACAGAACAAAATGCATTGGCTTGACTTGAGATGAGAATAATCATAGCCTCAAAGCAAACAAAGTCCCAAGAAATTAGTCTTTATTTTCTAGCTCATTAAAAAAGACCTTCAGTTTTAATGGCAAAACATTAATACAATTTTTATTTTTTTAAATACAGATGTATATCTGTCCATTAGAAGATTTTAGTGCCATACAATCTGAACTAGGAGCCCAACACCAATTTGGTGCCAGGTTCAAACCTTTAATATAACACTGTCTATCCCCAAATCTCATAACTATAGATATGAAGACTATAGAAAAAAAACATTGCAAAATAAGAGTTATACCTCAAATTAAGCTATAGCAATTATAAACAGGAACACTGCCACTTTCTTCATATCATTTTGTAGCTCTATCATGATTGCTGTGCCTTATTGCAGTATCCATGCAGCAATGTTGAAAAGAAACCAGTTCAGAAGTCCTGTTACACAGTTGTTTTATATGTGGGTTAGTCAGAAAACTGAGTAAGTCCTTTTACAGAATGGACCAAGTATTTTAGAAAGAGAGAACCTCTTTCAAAAAGATCCTCCTGGGCAGGGTTAGCAGCTCTATTGACAGCTCCATTGTGAATTAGTACTGCAGGACCCTACTATTGGGATTCCTATTTCCAGGACCAAGATATTAAAAGAGAGGAAAAGGTGAATCAGGAGTCACATTTTCTTAGGATAAGGTTTGGCCTAAGATCAGAGGATATGCTTCTTAGGTTGGTATTTTTTCTGGAAGGGGCATGATCAAATATCAAAATGATTTTGTAGAGAGGAGATGGGGGTAGTGTTCCTCTGTTCTTCTCTTGCTTCTTTCTCACACTGCTTTAGAAGATGGAAGGAGAGAAACTCTCAAGTTGTGCCTGTTTTGTCTAGATCTGAGATGAAAAAGACCGTAACCAAAGTGGCTCCTGGTCTTTTTCTGGATCTCACGGGGGAAGAACAGAGAAGGAGCAGTCTTCTCCCAGGATGTCAGAAGAGAGTATATTTCCTAGAGATTGACTGCACGAGGCTGAGGCAGGTATGCAAGAAGGTGACAAGTGCCTTAAAGAGGCAGATGGACAGATGGCAGTCAGGTGAGACTAAGACACATAAACCATCCTCGGGGAGGAGAACAGAACAGATGACAACAAAAAAAACCCTTGGAGTTATTCTTGAGAAAGGTCAACTCTGATCTAAATCTTGGAAAGCAATTGTAAATTCAGTATCTCAATAAGATAAAACTCCCAGGTGTTATCACCATGAGAGAATTTTATAACCTTTTTTTGTTTTTCACATGTTCAGTACCACACAGCAAGAAGGTAGTTGTGTGATAGATCTCAATATTTCTATCAAGAAGACATGGAATATAACCCAGGAGATACTGGTTCAGACTTAGTGGGGTAGATTTAGACACTGAGAAACTCCTCAACCCTCTACCCCAACATGAAGCTGATGTAGTCGCCATCACGGAAATGTGGTGGGATGACCCGCATGACTGGAGTGCTGCCATGGATGGCTACAAGCTCTTCAGAAGGGACAGGCAAGGTAGGAGAGGTGGAGGGGTGGCTCTATATGTCAGAGATACTCTTGACTCTGTAGAACTCGAGGTCGGTAATGATAAGGTTGAGTATCTGAGGACCAGAATCAGGGGTAAGGCCAACAAGGCTGACATCCTGGTGGGAGTCTGTTATAGACCACCCAATCAGGATGATGAGGGTGACAAATTATTCTACAAGCAGCTGGCATATGTCTCATAGTCACCAGACCTTGTTCTTGTGGGCTACTTTAACCTGCCAGATGTCTGCTGGGAACTCCACACAGTGGACAAGAGGCAGTCTAGGAGATTCCTAGAGTGCATAGAGGATAATTTCCTGCTGCAGCTGGTAAATGTGCTTACCAGGGGTGGGGCCCTGCTAGACCTGCTGTTCACAAACAGAGAGAGGCTGGTGGGAGATGTGGTGGTCGGAGGCTGTCTGGGGCACAGCGACCATGAAATGATAGAGTTTTCAATACTCAGGGATGCAAAGAGGGCCATCAATAAAACTTCTACCCTGGACTTCCACGGGGCAGATTTCAGCCTACTCAGAAGACTGGTTCAGAGGGTACCTTGGGAAACAGCCCTTGAAAACAAAGGGGTCCAGGAGGGATGGACATGCTTCAAGAAGCAAGTCTTGAATGCACAGGCTGCCCCAGTGTGCTGAAAGGCGAGTCAGTGGGGAAGACGACCAGCCTGGTTGAACAGGGAAATTTTAAAGTAAATTAGGGGAAAAAAGAGATCTTACCGACTATGAAAAAAAGGGCTGGCTACTCATGAAGAGTTTAGGAATATAGTTAGGTCATGTAGAAAGAAAATTAGAGAGACAAAGGCAAAACTTGAACCCAATCTAGCCAATTCTGTTAGGGATAACAAGAAGTGTTTCTACAAATATATCAATAGCAAAAGGAGGGTCAAGGAAAACCTCCACTCTTTGTTAGACATGAGGTCGAACATAGTCACCAAAGTGGAGGAAAAGGCTGAGGTGTTTAACACCTTCTTTACCTCAGTTTTCAACAGTAAGACAGGTTGTCCTCAGGACAATTGGCCTCCAGAACTGGTAGACAGGGACAGGAAGCTGAATTGCCCCCCTGTAATCCAGGAGGAAACAGTCAGCAACCTGCTGAGCCACTTGGATCCTCACAAGTCTATGGGACCAAATGGGATCCATCCTAGGGTGATGAGAGAGCTGGTAGAAGAGCTCACCGAGCCGCTCTCCATCATTTACCAACAGTCCTGGCTCACTGGGGAGGTCCCAGATGACTGGAAGTTGGCAAATGTCATGCCAATCCACAAAAAGGGCTGCAAGGAGGACCTGAGAAACTACAGGCCCGTCAGCCTGACCTCAGTGCCTGGCAAGGTTATGGAGCAGATCATCCTGAGTGCAATCACACAGCACCTACAGGATGGACAAGGGATCAGACCCAGCCAGCATGAGTTTAAGAAGGGCAGGTCCTGTCAGACCAACCTGATCTCCTTTTATGATCAGGTGACCCACCTGGGGGTTGAGGGGAAGGCTGTGGATTTGGTCTACCTGGACTTCAGCAAAGCCTTTGACACCGTCTCCCATGGCATTCTCCTGAAAAGCTGGCAGCCCACGGCTTGGAGAGGGGGACTCTCTGCTGGGTTAGGAACTGGTTTGGAGGGCCGAGCCCAGAGAGTGGTGGGGAACGGTGCTGCATCCAGTTTGCAGCCGGTCACTAGTGGTGTCCCCCAGGGATCACTGTTGGGCCCAATTCTATTTAATATCTTTATTGATGATTTAGATTAGGGGATTGAGTGTACCATTAGCAAATTTGCAGATGACACCAACTGGGGGGGAGTGTTGATCTGCTGGAAGGCAGGAGGGCACTTCAGAGGGACCTGGACAAGCTGGAGAGAGAGTCTCATTCCAGTAGGATGAGGTTCAACAAGGCCAAGTGCTGAGTCCTGCACTTTGGCCACAACAACCCCATGCAGCGCTACAGGCTGGGGACAGAGTGGCTGGAAAGCAGCCTGGTAGTTTGGATTGACAGGAATCTGAACGTAAGCCAGCAGTGTGCCCAGGTGGCCAAGAAGGCCAATGGCATCCTGGCCTAGATCAGAAACAGTGTGGCCAGCAGGACCAGGGAAGTGATTCTTCCCCTGTACTCAGCACTGGTGAGGCCACACCTGGAGTACTGTGTCCAGTTCTGGGTCCCTCAGTTCAGGAAGGATATTGAGGTGCTGGAGTAGGTCCAGAGAAGAGCAACAAGGCTGGTGAAGAGACTGGAGTAAAAGTCCTATGAGGAGAGGCTGAGGGAGCTGGGGTTGTTCAGCCTGGAGAAGAGGATGCTCAGGGGAGACCTCCTCACTCTCTACAACTACCTGAAAGGAGGTTGTAGCCAGGTGGGGGTTGGTCTCTTCTCCCAGGCAACCAGCAGCAGGACAAGAGGGCATGGTCTTAAGCTGTGCCAGGGAAGGTTTAGGTTGGATATTAGGAAAAAATCTTTTACAGAGAGGGTAATCAGGCATTGGAATGGGCTTCCCAGGGAGGTGGTGGATTCACTGTCCCTGGAGGTTTTTCAGATGAGACTAGATGTGGCACTTAGAGCCATGGTCTAGTAACCACAGTGGTAGTGGATCAAGGGTTGGACTTGATGATCTCAGAGGTCTTTTCCAACCTGGTTGATTCTGTGATTCTGTGACTCAGTCTTAAAACATCTTATGCTTGTTGTCCAGTATCCATAAACATTGCAGGGACAATAACTGTGCATCAGAACAAAATGTAAATGCAAATCCACTCGGTGCACCCACGAGCAAGGTAAGAAAAACCTGCCAGCTTTACCTAGTTCACATTCAGTTGTGCCTGTCAGGACTGCAGTTAGTAACCAACAGTAATAAATCTTCAGGTTTAGTGCTAGAGTATCAGCTGGTTTCACAAATCAGGAGGAGAGTGGAGAAACACTCGGAAAACCAAGCCTCTATTATCCTTTGGCATATCAACTAATATTTTGTTACGTGTGTCACTGAAGTTCCAGGGATCAAATAGCCACTTCTAACATGCTCCCATGGTGTTTAAAAGGTCTTAGCCCTTCCTTTGCCCTAAGGCAGGGACTGCATTTAACTTACAAAATATTTATTTGGACCATTCTTTTTCCCTTTAGTAGCTGAGAAGATAGTCCACATTTTATCTTAAAAATATGATGGGCAATAGGTTCTCTGGATTTACACTGTAGCTGAATCAATTGCTTCAATTTCAGACCTGTGGTGCTGGGACTAGATCATGGCTTAAAGCTCAGAATAAGCATAAACAGCTCAAATGACACTGGTAGTGAATGCAATGATTAAATATGGCTCCAGTGCTCTCAGTTAATGTCACACTAACTTTAAACATCTTTTCAAGACTAACATTTAGCCAGGTCAAGGTGAATGCAATGGAACAATTTTTTTTTCAACTGAACATTTGTGAACTGAAATACCTGAATGGTGGACAGGAGAGAGTTTTGAAATGGATGTTTACATCCTGGTTCAGTTTGCAAAATAGATACCTCCCTAAACAAAAGAATCATTGAACATACAGGAGTTCTTTTAGCAATATATTTCTGTTTGTCCAAAGGTCCTTAACCAGCAATCTGAAAGACTGTGGAAATAAGCTCTGGTCCTGTAAATATTAACATTCAATGATAGTTTTACACATGCAGAGTTCTAAAAAGTTCAGTGAGATTTCTGATGTTCATTAAATTATTTATTGTGCCTATTGCAGGATCAAGCCAGTTGATGAAATAAAAAGTTCTAAAAGTCAGTTGTAATAGCGTTACAGTATTGGCATATTTAAATAAGCTGATGAAATTGTAGCAACTGAAAAAGGTCTTACAAGTGTAAAGCCAAGCAATACATGTATAATGACAAGTACTTATCACATGGTTGAGAGATGACACTCAGATTACAAAGTACCGATTTTATACAGTTTCTATATGGATTTTATAAGCTTTATAACAACCAATATATCCCACCTATGAGAGCACAGATTTCTGTTCTATAGCACAGTTGAGAGCAATTTCTAAGGTAGGTCACGGAAGTGAATGAGAAACCACTGATACTATTAGAGTTCCAGAGTAAATACTATGCTAAGATTGCCAATACAGCAACAAGCTATTTTCATTTGTTGTCCCCCAAAATTTTAAAAGCTTCTTTTAATATTTCTAGTGCAATAAATGGATGGCACATGAATAATACAGTTCACAATCACCAAAAGCAAAAATGTGATAGGTTTTCAGTCTTCAGGTACTCTCCAATTAGGGGACCACAGGTACATGAAGCATATGTCTACTTGTCAGTGCATGCCATTCTCATGCATATCTTCCACCTGTTTCTTTAACGCTTCTGTGGTAGCATTCAAAGCCTGAAGCCATTAACTTAGATATCTATCTTTAGGATCTTTAATAAGTTTCATATTTCAAGTAGTAAGTATGCCTGGATTTTGAAATATTATGATTAAACAGACAGAAAAAAAACATTAAGCGTAGTTTCTGGCTAAGTAGGATTGTTCCCTATAGAATATTTTTCAAGTGGTTTATCTTAGCTTATTTTAAATTACTTTGGAGGGTAAGGCTGCAGCAATTTCCTTAAAAGATAACTCTAGAGTTGCTATTAAGAAGCATTCCTAATACTCAGCCTCAGATCTACAGCTTGTTTTTACCCCACTTCTCTGAATTTTAGAGCACCTTAAATAATTACCCTGTGTCCCTGATAATCATGGTATTCAAGTACCTAGAGAAGTCTTTTTTTTTTGTGCCAGTCCTATCTCCTTGTGCAACTGACAAAGACTGGCAATGACCAGGAGACAAGAGAAGGGCTGGGAACATGGAGAGAGGAGTGCTGCTTTTAGCTGGCACCCTGTGAATGGATAGCTTCTCTAGCAGCTGCTCTCCTGGTAAAAACAGTGACTGCAGTCACTTTCTAATAATAGCAATAAACTTTAGCCAAATCCCATATCTGTGTGTTGGTCAGGCTGTAACTCGTGACTTAAAATGCCAGACACAACCTTGAGATTAAATAGAGGTACACAAAGATCTGTGTTTTAACACATTTTCTGCTCTTCTTTCCCTGTTCTGATTGTGGTGAACAACAACCAAAAGAACAAGGATTAAAATGGAACATAATTTAAATGCCATATTTTAAATGGTCTAGCTGGGAATAATACGGTTGTTCCTCATAGCAAAATGCATGAGTAGCTATTTCCAAACATCTTCCTTAGAAGTCTTTGATTTTTTTAATCACATCATGAGTTTGTGGGAAAGGCCAAGAGGAGCTGATGCAAAACTGCATTTTTCAGGGCAACCTAGGCACAGGTCTGCCATCTATCTGGGGAAGACTGACTGAGCAGAGTGCAGTCCTGCCAAGCTGGGTCTTCAGGAACTTTCTTTGCCTCCCATCAGAAGGGAGATAAGGCAGCAGCTGAAGATGGGAACCTACTCATGCACAGAAGAAATTTTCTCACTAGCAATTGCTTTAAGACCATTCAGTATTTACACTTTCACAGTTGGCACTGGTGGCCAATAGACACAGGGGTTTTAATCTCTTCTTTCTCATCATGCATTGTACACAGAGCAACTCTTGTAAGAGCTATCACCGTGTTGCATTTTAAAGTGGCATCATGGAGGTAAGTGAATTGATGCACTACTATTCAAGAAAGGTACAGTCTGTCAATGACAAATAAAAGCATAGGACCAACATCAGCTGGATCACACTAATACACCTGTGGACCAGTTCAGAGCGATAGATTTGTGGGCTCAGAGGGGGATAACTCTAACAGCTATGACATAAATACTACCCTTCCCCTTCCTTGTCAGAGGACAGGAGTCCAAATACGTTATATCCTTTTGTAAAACAATTTTCTTGATTATCAGCCATTTTCCTTGGGCTGTTGCTCTTGATCTTGACAGAAATGGGATGAAGCTCCATCAGTGACAGTGGAAATAGTTTACATGACTTTTTCACTGCACCGTGCACCATGATCTGCAGGAGTCTGCCTCATGCAATACCCAGCCAGTTCCTGTCTTATCAGATCAATGCAGGATCCTGATGTCCACAAAAAAAAAACATGTTGTCCAAACCTGAGGACCAGGAAAGACTCATGTTCAGAATCATTATCCATGTCCCAAAAGCATGAGAGTCAAACAAAAAGAGAAAAGAGTGAAGCTGATATAATTAATTTATCTTTTTCTGATTTTTAAATATATATATGTGTATATAAATATATCATAGCAATCAGGCCTGTTTATTGGCAGAAACGCTTTCATTTCTGGTGACAGTCTTAAAATTTTAGAAGTCAGTTTTTCCCCCAAAGTATATTTATGACTGTATATAAGTTAAGCTAATGCTTTCAGATAGACTAAAACAAATTAATTAATTTAAACACTATTTTTCCAAACTATATTTTTTCCCATACATCCTTTCAAGACTTTTGAAAACCACAAAAATTTTTAAAGTTTCTGAGGAAATACTTTTAGCTTGAAAAAATACATCTAGAAGCAAATACTTCATGAAATTTTAAGAGAAGACTATTTGTACATATCTAGACATGGAAGAAAAAGTGAATGAAACATGGAATGAATAGGTTTTTAAGTCATGTGGTTCTGAGTATCCAAATATAGAAAATTTTCAGCATTAATTATTTGATGCAGTATTGCTTTTCTCTGTCATTCTGTTTTTCAGGTGGAACTTTTCAGGCTGAAGTCAATTTTTATTTCTGAATAATACCATCAGAAGCCACCTTATTGTCCTCATTTACTCAGCTTTGTCCTGGATCATGTTCTTAAGAGTAATACGATATAGTCATGTTGTGTTTCCTCAGTAACTTCCTCTGAAAGTGCATATTATTCCTTTTACTTAACTAACCCAACTAATCCTTGTTAATGACATTTAATGAGCCACACAAGTATGCCCTAGAGTGGATCAGACTCTCTGCTTAAAAAACATGATTCTTTAATGTCCTATTTTTTAACTGAAGAGGTAAATTGCACATTTTAAGAGAAAGTATAAATATCTCAGAGCCAAGAGTTAAAAAAAAAAAATTAAAAATGTTATTACAGGTTTCTATATTTGAGATAGAGGCCTAAATTAGTGACCTCTTAAATTATTCTTCTATTCAGATCGCTATAAAGAAATCTTTAATCTAAAATGCCCAGCTCATGGGCATGGATATGAATATTCCTTACCCGCCTCCTTATTGTCTGAATCAAAGCTAAAATTGTTTTTACTTCTGTGTATATCTATTTGCATTGCTGCAGCCCCAAAGACAAGCTAGTTATGTTTGAGGAACACCCACTTTGCTAAATGTTCTATAAACATCCAGCAGAGCATATATAAATGTGGCAGAGTTTATCATCCAGACAAAAAGCAAGAGAGAAAGAGATGGGCTGGTGGAGGAGAGCTGATAAATGGGTAGCAATGTGATATGAAGGAGTTATAGCACATCAACAGCCTCACTTTGCCAATTTTGGGGGGTTTGTTTTTCTTGCTCTTTTTTCTAGACATCAAAGCAAAAGAGTTTTAATGAGGGTCTGAAGGAGAATAATGAGGTACTTTTGCAGATGTCTGCAGGGTGTTCCTCCTCACTCAAAGGGGCAACATGTACAAAGGCACTTTGAAAAACAAGTGAGCAATGGAAGTTGGCATCTTAGTTCTTTTGAAACAAAAGGCCCTGATGCTGACCTCATTTACACTGGTGAAAGCTGTATCTCCTGTGAAGTCAACAAAGTCTCTGTAGCATAAAATTGGTCCTGGATTACAAACTGCCAAAACTGTGTTCCAGATGCCTTGATGACCACTGAAACCATATTCCAAAGATACTTTCAGCTCATTTTTGCATTTACTGTTAGATCTCTGTACATCGTTCTGTGACTAAAGAGAGTCTTAAAAGTGCACGCTAATTAACTGTTTGACAGAAATGAGCAGATCACAATGTAGACAAGAATCTGACTGCTTTGGTTTACATATTTTACACATACATGTGTACATGTGTCTATAGGGACAAATATGCACATACATGTATATATACAAATATATTTGTATAGACCCATTCACAAATATGCATTCCTCTTCAGCCTGATAGAGGAGACAACTTTACAGGCTGATTAGAGACCAGGTAATTTTATATTAAGGAGTAGACATATTAGCATTTCCAATTTTTTAAATCAGCTCTCTGTCTGACTTGCACATAAATCATTTAGCATATCCTATTAAAAGAGGATCCCAAGAAGAAAGGCTTCTACAACTTTTGCTAGCACTATGCATGTCACAGGAAACTCTAGGGAATTGAACACTTAGGAGCCATTCAACCTTAGATGTCCAATTGTATCTAAATTTTCAGGTTATTCCTGAAAGCATCTGGAAGCCCAGGGCTCACTAAATTAAGACTCAGCTCTCCAAGTCCATCATATGCTCCATGTGGGCTACCTGAACTTAGATGACAGTTAAGATATCAAATACTATGGTATTTGATATCAGTGTCCTTCTGCAGGGTATCTCAGGCTATCCTATTTACCCAGAATGGGTCATGTGATGCTTCTTAAAGGACAAATTATGTACAAAAGCAGACTCAAATGTCAGGAGTTGACCACATGGCATGTAAAAGCATTATTCCCTCTGCTCTGACATACTGAGATGTTCCCCCACGGAAGGATCATCATGATGGCTCCAGAGTTAGCCCAAGGGACACTTATCAGGGGAGCTTTGTGGACTGGCTCTGAATCAAGCCTTGGGCTAGCCCTAGGGCTGCTCTTACACTGCAGCATTGATGCAGGCACTAAGCCATATTTATTGCACACCTCTCCTCACAGGGCTCATTTATGATTAGAGCTGGCAGAAGCTCCCAGCGCAGCAAGTCTGGGTTTTGGGAAGGAAGGTTCTGCACAGGAGAAATCCTGGCTGTCTCCCTACTCCTTAAGCTGCCATCACTGCCGCAGTTCTGTTTCCCCTTCCCCACCAACTCAGTCCAGTCGAAGAGCAGCAGGGAAACTAAACAGCACTGCCTTATTTGGAAAGAGGGTAGGAACTAAAAACTCAACATAAATTCAAAAACCCAACGTGAATTTAGTTCTGGGATCTAAGTATTGCAAAGCACACTACAGGTAAAATACAGATTTGGCTCTGCAGAACTCCAACTGATTCATAGCAAATTTGAGGAGCAAAGAAATTGAGAATTAGATTTTTGCATGCAACTTTGCCTTGCTTACAGAAAGAAGATAGTTAATAATGGTAGGAAGCCAAAATTTACCATTCCTAATTGTCTCTCTTTATATTCAATTAAATTATAAGTTAACTGCCACCTTACTCTCTAATGAACATGAATTGTCTATATTTAATTAGAACAGTATATAAAAGAAAAATTCTATGTATTTTTCTTTAATATGTTACAATTCTGCCTTATTGGTATGTGAAATTATTCATTTCACATTATTCATTTCACCATTTTTGAAACAGAAGCATCTACCAGTGGCAGGGAAAAGGAACTATTAGCCTTGCAGAATAGCCCAAACACTTGCAGAAAAGTTTGTACCAGCTATTGTAATTGCAATAGAATTCTTCCCTAAGTTGTCCACTTCTTGAACCACTTGTGCCATTTCATTATTGTATGTAGAGAATGAACCATGAAATAAATATAATGAAAACCGACCTTTCTTTTGCCTTTTTTTTTTTTTTTTTTTACTTACAGAGGAAGTGGATGTGGAGTGTTTTAACTGTACAGCTACCTCAATCTGGAACAAAGCTCTCATTGCTCAACTTATGTCCTATAGAGATCAAAATTGGAACATAGCCCATAATGTATAGACCCTCACACCGCTTTTCAAACTAGTGGCAAGCATGCCATTTATTAAAACTATGATCCCAACTAATCTGTCTGCGGAAAACCACTGGCAGATAGATACAAGAGTTTTACTGAAAACAAGTCTTGGCCAAATTTTTCATTAAAAAGAAATAAAATAAAATAGAAGAAAACAACATGGGCAGTCTTGACTTCAGCAAGCACCCAGAATTAGCCAGTTATAATCTAAATTATCAAAAGTTAAGGTGTAACCTCACCTGTTTTGTGTTGTCTTTAAGCAGCCTTTAAGAGATCTATCTGTAACCTCTTTCTGGGGTTTATTATCCGCCTTGGATGCAGTTTTTTTCTTGTGACAAATCAGCGTGTAATTTTTGTCATCATTGTTTGCCCAAAAGGTACCAACTGATGTCTCGTACCGTATACAGAACTCCACCTTAACTCCATCTTTCTGGTAAGGAGGCACCAAAGAAATCTTAAAGCAGAACTGATCTGTTTCATTACCACAAGAATTAGGCATGAACTCTGCGAGGATGTCATAATAACTGAGCCAGTTATTCAGCGTTGTTCGAACATACACCTGTTTTTCAAAGGATATATTGAGGACTCGTATAATGCCATTCATACAGGTAATCCCAGGCAGGAGCAGAATTGACTCCAACATTACTTTTTGCTCTCGTACTTTTTGCAGAAGTTCTTCTTGAGAAGGAGGTAATGTAAACAGCTGAGAGAAAAAATATTCATCCTGAGGAAAAACTTCATCTTCTATATCATTGTCGTGTCCCGTATTTGGTAATTCCCAGATATTGAACTCTTTAACAGACACAAGATCAAACCCAAATGCATCAGCAAATGAAACTTTTCTTGAGATGTTGGTAGGAGTATAGGCCTCCTCTTCCTCTGAAGATGCAGAATTCCGCCTTCGGGGACGTGGAGAGTAACGAAGTTCAATGTCAATTTTAACATCTTCATCCTCTGAAGCAAAATCATTTACAGTGGGGACTTGTAATAAGTTAGCTCTGTTAACCCGACTAGGTTCTTCAGAAGACTCCATTGGGCTCTCTGATATAAACTGAAAGAGAACTGTATAGCAGCTGATATTTGAGACACTATGATTTAAAACAAGGATTAATGTTACAGTCGACATTGCAAAAGGGAGTCAGGCCTATTAATAGATGCTATGGTGTGAGAGATATGTTGGCCTTTCTCCATCTGACAGTGTTAGGTGTCATAATTTCAATGATACATTTCAAATATTGTATTGACTATTTTTATGTGGCTCTACGTTCTAAGAAGAAGAACAGTGTTTAAAAACTAACTTCTTTACAGTGTCAAATTGCACAAATAGAGCTATTTTTAGATGATCAATTTATGTTGCACAACAAATTCATCATACTGGACAAATGAGGAGCTATTAATCTCTGATTAGGATACATACTTTTCGGGTAAATAGTTTTTATATTGTAAGTTATTCCTTTAAATATTTTCAAGTCCATTTTTACAATGTCTTCAGATGTAAAAATGCAATGTCATGTGCTGCCCTAGCATTATACCATGCTGATTCAGTAGGCCGGATACTAGGACTATGTCAGCTTTTTCTAGCTAAGGATTAGCCATCACAAGTTAAATCAAACAGAAACACTATAAAACATTGAAATGAGTACACTGGAGCTGAACTTGTAATGCACCATTGTAAATATGGCTGAATTCAACACTAATTGGACTATGAAATCATCTAATTCTAGACTGTATTTAGCATCATCCAGCCAAACAAAGAGAAAAGCAACGGAAAGAATTAACTTGTGTAGCCAACTCTGAAACACAAATCTGTACCACACAGCTACAAACAGGAGAAAGAAACACACTGCACTTCTTAAAGGATATTTGATCTTTGCGCAGTTCATCTTCACATGATATGAAATGAAACAGTGTCTTCTTAATCAACTTAATCAGTTAGAATTTGGCTTTTACTTTTATGGCATTCCATGCATGGAAAGATTCAGTCTTCACAGAACAAAGATCTTGAACTCAAAAAGTCACCTTTTTTCCATCATATTATTTAACCTCTACTTCTTCCCTTGCATCTGTCTCACAGTACAAGCTAAGAAATATAGCAAGACTATTTTGAAATTAGCCATGCCAGAGACTCACAACATTAGTGGCATGATCACAGATCTCAGCACACGTTAGAAACACTTTGAATCCTTCACCCTATTGCTATAGTCTTGCTTATAGGTAACTTTAGCACGGACCTGGGTATGACTGTTACCAGATTATAAGGTAAACCCATCTTACCATGAATCATCTGGTACCATCTTTTCTGATGAGTTATCCTCCCACACCATGAGATCATCTCCTGGTCTTACCAATGCTCTCCACCTTAATCCCTCAATATCCATTCCACCTGCTATTGTAAAAACATTCCTAATTCCCTAATATCATCATACTTTGAGACAATGGCATATCAGGAGAGACTTAAAAAATATATTTCTACCACAAACTATATAACATCTACACTCCAGGGATGTTATTTGTTTTGAACCAGTGCTGTACAGTGCTGTATTTTTCAAAAAGGGCCAACAGTAAAAGCATTCAAGACTTCTTGTTTAAAGATAGATGGCAGTACTATCCATTTATGTATTCATAAGTGTCTAAGAAAGGAGTAAGATTTCCAGAATTTCCCCCATAGAAGAGTCCAAAGTTTTTTCAGTGGGATACCAGAAACACCACTTCTGCCTGCTCCCTCTTATGGCTCTGCACAGAGCTCCAGAGCTGATTTGCTGCATGCACATTTTGACTTTTTACTGTGTGAATTAGGTACAGCTTGGAAAATAAGGCTTCTTGGTCTAATGGCAACTCAATTTCTTCTGTCAACATAATCTAAAAAAATACTACTGTAGTAATTATGCAAATAAGGAGAATTTATTTATGATACTGTTACCTTAATGGTTACATCTGTTTCTGTGAAAAGCTCTTTCGTCTTTTTCATTCTGTATATTTCTTACAAAAAGCTGTACAGACAAATGCAAATAGGAAGTTAATTTCCCTGGTGAACCGTGGTGGGACATGGAGGTAAGAGGTGCAGGCAAGAGGAGGGCTGCTGACAGACTAATCTTGGGCACATCTCAGACTAAGGCAAACTTTGAGAATTAATTCATTTCTAGTTGAAAATGGAAGGAGAAAAGCGGAAAAAGAAAATCTGTGGAAACTGGTATTGCCACCAGACTTCATGAAAATAAGTTGAAGTCTGGTTAAAGAGGGGTTTGGTCTTTTGATTATTTTTGTTTTAATTTTTTTTTCTTAATGCTTGCCGACACCAAACAGCAAGTGATTTGTCTTGGCCAACACTAGTTCAGTTAAGGAGAACCTTTACATTAGCTTCAGCAGGTACTAGGTCAGACAATCCTCCCAAGTTGTCAAAGAAATCACTGCATGCTGTCATGCCATGACAGAGGCTGCTTAGGAAGGAAGGATGTGCTGCAGGATGTTCTGAAAACAAAGACACATTCAAAGACTTTTTTTGTTTAAATCAAGTATTGTCAGTGACATTAATTAACTCATATTATTCTGTGCATCTCTAACTATCTTGTCATTCTTACACCTCTGTCCTGGGTGTAAAGAAACAAGGGAGCTGGAAAGCAAAGGGTTATTTGTCAGTTTAGTCTAAGGGCTACCACTGAACAATAAAATCTTCAGTTTTGTCCTATTATCTAGTTAGAGAAAGAGTGTGTACTTAGTAAGGGCGTGTAAAATAGGAAACAGAAAAATTTTGTGTAAGAAATAAACAATATGAAAGAGGGAAAAGATTCTACCTTTTTGCAAGAAAGAAATACCAGTGATTGTAAAGATGGAGACCAATAAGCATAGCTGGGAACAGAGGAAGACCACTCTCTTGTTGAAAACCATTTCCTATACACAAGCTTCATCTTCTTTAGTGCAGTGGGGTAAGGGTTAATGTCTGTTCTCTGCCTGATTTAGGTCTTGTCTGGACAGTTTGCACTGAGTTAAACTTTTCGTAACAGTGCACATACCTTATCAAAAGTGTATATAGAGAGAGTTACACCAAATCAAGCACAGTCATACATGTAAGGATTGCATCAACACTGTGAGAATATTATAATGAAAAATAATATTTGTTCTCTGCACCTTGCAAAATGGTGCCCTAAAATACCTAAATCAGACAACAGAGTAACTACTTCCTTTCAAAGTGTAACAGTAGCATGTAATTTTAGAACATTTTAATGGGATAACTTCTTTAACGACTTTTTTCCTAAAGCCTCATTCCTTACCAGTTTTGAACACACTAAAATTAGGTGTTGAACCAAGACAAACGTTTTCCAGGTGTCTTTAAATGCTGTTTAAGTAACAGTGGAATCACTAGGTAGAATTGAGTAAGAATCTGTAGAAAATAAGACAGCTTTATATGGGGTAGCTTCTCTATTGAACAGCATAGTAAACATTATAGGGAAAAACATCACAGAACTAGCAGGCTTGGGACCTAATTAAACACACCGCCGAGCAACAAAAACTACAGTCAAATAGACCTTAGTTAACAAATACTTGCCCCTGCCCATGTTTTTGTCACACCTATTATTAGCACTGACCAGTTGATCTTTCTTTGACTTAACTGGAAAGAAAGAGACTATACCTTTCTGTGTCAACTGAAAAACAATAATGTCTTAAGCATGGACTAAAGATAGGCAGTATAAAATCTGCCACTTGGCTTTCTAACAATGTACTCCTCAGCGCCCTAGAAAACTGCATTTCTTCAGCTGATAGTATGAGATATATTACTCGCTGCACTGCTATTAAATAAATCTTTTAGGATAAGGCATAAATAGATTTTCTCCTTGCAGAGCACACTATTCTAGCTGACTGGTGAATGGTCAAAAGTGCTGAACCAGAGGCAGAAGAAATATTTTAAAGGTTACGTACTTTAGAAAAAAACATTGGTGGCATATTTTGAAACAGTAATTTGTTCTTAAAGTATGTAGAGCTAAGGAAGAAAACACAGTATTTTGTTTACACAAGACTTTCTTTTTAAATTCTATATGATTTTAGTTAAATATCAGTAATAAAGGCTGACTGAGGACAAAGGCTGCTCTCAATTGTTTTCTGCTCTTAGTTACAGGTTGTATGCACTGTTAGACTTTTTAAAGAAAATTTTTCCTTTTACTGCAACTGGTCTACTCCGTGACCCACAGTAGAAACCAGATCACTCTTTAAAACTTGTGCTTGCTTTCATAATGCCAGCAGAAACATTGCAGGCTTTGTAAATATATGTATAGAAAAAGAAACATTAGAATTACTGTAAGGGGATAGCCTGGATTCATACAATCACAGCTAAGTCACTGAGAAAACTCTCTTAACCTAAATTGAAGACAGAGAGCCAAACAGTGAGGAAAAAAAAAGTTAAATCCAGAAATAACATGGAGAAAGAAGGAACAAGCAAGAGACCCAGAAGCATGGGATTAATATTTTCCTTGAGGGCATATCTGAAGAAAAAAAAAATCTTGGCGATCAGGGTTTTCAGCCCTTCCAAATGAAGCTTTTTTTTGCTCATCCTTTTATCTTTCATTCCCCGTAGAATCTTCCTTTACTTACGGAAAGAACTGTTTATCTGTTCAGGTATGGAGCTCTTTTCGACACAATTTTTCTTCTTGCTTAGGATTTGAGTTTATGTTTCATGCCTTTGACTTTTGGGCATTCACATTTAAATTTCTGAATTCTTCAGATCCATTTAATAACCTCAGTTTCCTCAGTTTCTGAAAACCAGTCCTTAAAATAGAAACTTGTAATAAGATTGTTTTCCTTAATTTAATTGGGATATTTGTAGGCACTAAAAGTCTAGGTTCTGTGCCTTGTCCTTTAAATCCTCTCAGTTTACAAACTCACTGCTAAAATAGCAGAACATAGTTGATTCTGTGTTTCTTTGTTGGAGATATGAGGAAAAGAACACATAGTCCTTGTCACAGTGAGCAGCATTTGTTCTCCAGTCTGCAACTGCGGTGTTCCATAAAAACACAAATCTCAGTAGAAATAACCTAATAATCTACAGCGAATCCAGTATTCTGAATTGAAATAAAATTTTTTATGTTATTATTGTAGGAACCCCTTTAGGCATGACCTGCTTACAGTTGCAGCAACAGAAGTGACATGATTGTAATAAATAGTCTAAAGTTCAAGATCACGCATTTCAGAGCTAATCTCAATAATTTCTCCTACAATTTGGCAACCATTCAGCTGCAAACAAGAGAAGAAAACAAACTGGGTAAATTAGTCATCAGAAGGTTACGGAAAACTACCAGTAACAGAAAGATGATGGCAACTTTGTGATGGTCCAGGCAGGGAATTTCTAGTAGGGATAGAGCAGGTCAAATGAATGCCTTCAAAAGGGGTGATTGCTGAGGCTCAAGACCTAGGAAAAACAGTTAAACAGCTCATCATGTCATCACTGCGATTTTTGAACTGCCAAGGCTGTTAAAATACCAGGTATGTCCCATTCACAGTGATTACTCGAAAAGTGCTCTATTAAATCTTGCAAGCAAGCAGGTGACAATTCTGCTCTGATATAAAAATACTGGATAACCCATGGGAACTATAGTGTTGCATTATGAGTCTTGTTTTCTGATCTAAAAACTTTGTGGCTACCAACTGAAACATAGGCTGGTGGATTTGAAAACCTGAGACAAGGCTTATAAGAGCCCAATCAAGATGATCAGTCAGGATGGGAACTTCAAGGAGGAAAGGAATAATTTTAATGGATACCCTAGTCTCTCTCTTTGACAGAATTGGCATCTGAAGGGAGAAAACAAGGGTTATTTTCAAAACGCATGATGCTGAAGAACAGCATCAACTTTAGCTTTGTAAGATTAAATCTTTGATGACATTATTGATGCCTCGAAACACATATCTTATTTGTGATATTTTGAACATCAAAAGTGACCCAAAAGGAGACAGTACACACTCTTTCAAAGATTCTACCATTTTGTTTTGATTTGCTTTAGAACATATTTCAACATATTTAATTACCTTCCTAGACAAATCTTGTGAGATCGTAGAATCATGGAAAGGTTTGGGTTGGAAGGGACCTTAAAGATCATCTAGTTCCAACCCCCCTGTCATGGGCAGGGACACCTTCCATCAGACCAGATTGCTCAAAGCCCAGTCCCATTTGGCCTTGAACACCTATGGCTATGGAGCATCCATAACTTCATGGGACAACCTTTTCCAAGATGAGATAACTGTCTATTCCTTAATAGTGTCTGACCTCAGGAGGCTGAGGGCCATGTTCAAGTTCAAGCGACAGTAGGTGCTTTGAGGGTGCCAGAGCACAGCACCCACTGGCTCTGAGTGGTACTTGCTCCCTCAAGTCGTTTCTTGGGTCAGTAGGACTGCTCACATGCATACTCAGCATGAAAGCTAATTACACAATTGGGATCAGAGAGTTAATAAGAAAAAAAGGGGAGCAAATTGTATTTGGCTTTTTTGGTTGGTTGGTTGGCTGGGGGGGGGTTGGGTTTTTTGCTTTAATTCAATTTCACCAAGAAGGGGCAGCTATAAAATCTGATAGGAAGTTTTCTTTCACACAGTACTTTCTATTAGCGCGTAAAGCAAATGTTTATTGTACTAAATATAACATGTTTGACTAAGTGTAGAACACAGGAACCAACATGTTGGTTTCGGTTTGTTCTGCATATCACTGGAGGGTCTAATCCTCTCACAACTCTGTCTAGCCACCATCAGTTTCTCATTAATCATTATGTTTCAGTGGGGAACACTGAAGGGTGTTTTCTCAAATTATAATGAAGTGAGAGGCTAACGTCATGGCCTGTTTATCTTCATACTTAACATAGTAGAATTTTTTTTTTTTTTCATTCAGCTAGGACTTGCACCTTGACTTTTGTAAACATAGGCAGTTCGGTTTCTATTGTTAAGAATGTTGACATAACAGAGTATAAAATTGGAATCTGGGTACGTGAGAGCAGCACATTTAAAGTCCAACTTTCATTTCTCCTGCTGGTTATATTCGGCGGACCAATTATTCAACTGGCTACTTGCAGGAAAGTATCAGGATGCTTAAAATAAATGCTAGGTTTCATTCTGCTATAATGAGTGAAGACTTTTCTGAAAACAATGAAGGAAGTGTAGACATCTGTACCGTAGAAGAAGAAGAAGAAAAGCTGGTTCACAGTATTGCACCCCGACTTCCCAGCTCTCACATACATGCAAAAAAGGGTCTTCCTGAGACTGTGGATGAAGGAAGATTCTTGGAAAAACCACCTCTATCTTACATAGCCTTGATTGCAAAGGCAATTCTTTCTTCTCCTACAAATAAGCTGAATTTAGCCGCTATCTACAAATATATTGAAGATAACTTTCCCTTTTATAGGAACAAAGGTGGAGGCTGGAGGAACAGTGTAAGGCATAACCTTTCACTAAATGATTGTTTCATCAAGGTGGGAAGATGTGAAGATGGCAAAGGAAACTACTGGAGTATTCACCCATCAAACTTAAATGACTTTGTTCATGGGGACTTCAGGCAACATCGAAGGTCACGAAAGCGAGGGCATCAAAAGGAGCTAGAGCACTGCCTTGCTGTGAATTATTTCATGCCATGGGGATGCTATCCTTTCTGTCCAGCACCAAATTGGCTTTACCAAATGCCTTATTTTCTGGATCCTCTGTGGAAAATGCTGTATGCTGAGAGACCGCCATTTGTGCATGAATACCAAAAATGCAATGTAAACAGTGATTTAAACACAGGGAAGTTTTCACCTCCACTACAGAGTGACAAACCACCCAGCATTACTGAAGACTTGTTTTACGGATTTCCTGCCACTTCAGTTATGCAGCAGAATATTTTCTTAAATATTCAACAGGGTTTCCCTAATTCCCTTTTATTCTCCTCTCAAAAACAGCAGCAAAGTGAAGCATTCAGGCACATCTGTAAGTACTAGAAAGTATTTGAAGCGCAGTAACTTCAAAGGCAGCTTGGGACTCTGTCAAGATTCAATTCATTAATACATATAGCACAGTTTTAAACTTTTGTATATGTTTAAAGACAGGAGAAGAACTTGCTTACTTATATATGCCAGTGATTACCCACGTTTATTACCTAAGTGTATGAGCTTTGAAACCATAACAAAGAATACTGGTTTTAATAATTCGGCTAGTCAATGACCATGCATTGACCATACATAGATTACTTTAGTATAAAATTAAATCCATTAGCACTGACTGCCCAATGAAATTATTTTTAAATTGTCCTGTGTGAATCATATTACTGTATACTACTGCTCCATTGGATTCAAATTAATAAAAATAAATATGTATTTCTGACTATGTATTAGAATGTGTACACCCATATATTTACTTTTATATTATATTGAGTAGAAAATACTAATTTTTTCATTGTCAGTTGAGAATGTCTTTGAAATGCTACTTTTCATCTTCTGTACTGCTGAAAATACTGAATTATTCTTTTACTCATTTAATATTACACATTGGTTAGGACTCACTTGGGATTATTAATTCTGATGCATTGTATTGATCCAAAAATTTCTGTATATTTATGTATCTTTAGCAGTTAAGTTGGATGCTTGTTCTTGTTTGAATAAATGTTCAAATTAATAAATATTCCAAGTCAAATAGGACTGCAATATTATCTATAATACATTTTTAAGTTCAAATCTGGTTCTTAAATGCATGGCCACACATTATTAACCTACTTATGTGATTAGTTAATGACAGCATGACTAATTATGAGTTTACCCATTAGTTAGGTATAATCAATTTGATAAATTTTCATTTTTCAGATAATGTCACCTATGTAAATTGCTTAAGCTTGTATCTATACTTTCAGCTTACATAGTCATATTTGTGTACATGGTTGCTTACATAGCTACAGAGTATACAATGATATAAAACGCTCAATTAAATCGTAGCAGAAACTTTTGACCGGGGAAGTGCAGCAAGCAGTATGGTGAAAAAACCCAGTTATGCTAAATTATAAAATTTCAGAAAAACTTCCTTTGAAATACTTGCTTACTGAAAATATAAGATTAAGGCATTACTGTGCCTCAGTCACGACATTCCCTTGTATGTGGACAAAACTTAAGACCCGGATAAAGGCAGAGAAGTTGGGGTGCAGGGCCTGGCCAGATGGAGGGATCAGCCAGAGGAAACAACAGAGGTAACCGGAGCTGGGACAAGATGCTCAGGTATGTTGATCAAGGATTTACGAGAAGTTTAAGGAATACAGATTGTGAATTCAAGGCAATTATAACCAGATGAAAATGAAGGCTAGAGATAAGAAGAATCAGGGCAGGTTTGAGGAGCAGCAGGGGGGAAAGGTCTCTGCCTGCTATAGTTTATGTACTGGAATGTCTGAAAAAGAATTTAATGTTCATAGTTCTTTAGTTGGCAGCAGATTACTTGTAAATTACAGAGAGAAGAAGTTACTCCTGTTTGTTCTCACTGGCTCCATTAGCTTACTTGGCAAAAGTTTATGAAGTGCACCTGAGGATACTCCTAGAATGACACAATGTCATTTGACTTCATCTTCCCTGCTAGTGAAGAGTCGGAGGAGGAGAGTAAGTGTAACCAGACACCTTCCTTGAGCTAGTGTGACCTACCACTTACCAGGTCACTCCTTAAGTCTGAAGTACCCATTTTAGTTTGCTTTGGAAAAAGAATTGTATTTTACCAGATTAGTGACAATGGTGGAAATGTGATGTACCAAACCATATGCATGCTTCCAGATCTTTGTCCCAGTTTCTTGGGAATGCAATACTAGGAACTCTTATAAAGGAGGAAACATTCTTCTGTTCAGATGTTCAGATTTTATTTGAAGACCACTTTGAAATAGTTTTCATACCACTAGTGATACACATACCATAGCCTGAGAACTCCCATCTTAGATATTTCCACTCTGATTATGTAGCTATCAGTACGCTTTGTTATGTTTTCGAGTTTTTTCAATATGTTTTCTTTTGTTTGCACAGCACCTGCATACTGCAGTGGAGAAGGATTCTTTTCAAGTAATAAGCAACTATTTATTTTGTCCTCATCATTCGGTGGGTATCCATCACTTTTCTACTGTGCGTAATTCAAACACTGCTCTGAAGACAAAAATACCCAATAGAAATTACCCTTAGAGATGAGGAACATCTTGAAGCACAGGCCTAAAAGTCTGAGGTCAAATGTACATGTTCACTTTGGACATTAGGTTTGTGAAATCACTGTGTAACATTTTTTGTGTTCAAAGTCCAGTAGCCCAGCTCCCATTGCTCTGGCTTTCAGCTCTTATTGTTCAGATTATTTCCAAGACCCCAAGAAACACAGAAACAAGTGATCACCTGTGATAAGTTTGATTTTGGTAACTCATCCAGAAATCCTGCAGCAGATGAAAGAGATGAATCCATCTTTTTAAGACAAGCTGCAACTGCCACAATATAGACGACAGTATTTCTTCCTATAATCCCCAACAGAGTTTGATGCAAAGAATACCCAGAATTTCCTCATTGCATGATTCCAATTAATCTACAAAACAGGTCTACCTTGGATATTAAATTTGGCATCAGACTTTTTCATATAATTAAAGGCAATATTTTAATGCCTTCAGCTGAGGTAAGGGCAAAGTTATAAACACACTATTTAGACAAGATGCCATTTTTCCCCCCCTAGCCCCTGAAAGCTTAACATTGGAATCTTCATAATCTTTTTTTTCGTTTCAGCTGAAGGGGTAGGGTTAGTAGGTCATTTTGCAATGAAAATGTCAAAGTACTATTTTGCAAACAACTTGAAGTAAAAATTTAAAAGCAATAAGAAACAAATAAAGTTGTGTGTTTTACCTGAATTTTAAACCCTCAAATACACTTACCATATAAAAATAAATATTTTTAAGATCTTGAAATATAATCCTCCAATTAAGTAAGACATTAGACTTCTGATACAGGAAATTACCACTTATTGAGAAGACAGAAATGTTGTTGAAAATTGAATGGAATGCTTGTACAGGAATGTCTGAGGCAGTACTTACGGTGTAAGAGACTCCCTCAGAAGTAAAACCAACAGTTAGAGATGCTGAATTACAGAAAATCCAACAAGAACACAATATCTAAAAACTGCATGATGATGACATCAGCATTTTCCAACTGAAATGTATTACTGGGGTTGATAAAAATGATAGGAAGTCAGAATTTCAGCATTTTGACTATTGTCCTCTGTTATGCCCATAAATAAGGCAGTGGTCATCTTTTTACAGCAGGTCTACTTTGGGAGTCCACAGATGCAATGCCAGTGTATGACATAAATAGCTGGATTGGAGGTCATGTATGCTCTCACAAATAAAAACTGCCAATTGTGCTCCTCTTCTTTCTGCTCTAAGTAAAATTTTGAACCCTACATTTGCTAACACTTTCAATAAACTATATCTTAATGATGAGCAGTAAGAGAACTAGGCCTCAACATGAGAACCTTTTATTCACAACATTATACATGTAATAATTTTATGCAAGAAAATAATACTGCCTTTGCAGTTGACTTTCACCAATTTATACAAATATTTATTCTAAAACTTTAATAAAATTTAGCTGTCTGTTAAGCACAGAAAGTTGGTATCCAGTTTACTTTCTGATACATTTGCTGCCCAGCAAAACTGCTGACTCTGAGACTTGTCCTCTTTCAAATTGAAAATAACCACTCTCCAGAGGCACAAAGCTTTGTAGAAAAAGAAGCCTCCAAGTCCCTACAGCCACTCAAACTTATGCACACTAACTTACGCTCACTCAATAGTTATCTGTTTCTTGTACTCTCTGAACAGGTCGTGGAAGACAACCTTTGGAGGCAGCAGAACACAAATACCTCATCCAGCATGGTGAGGTTCATGTACATGGATGCAGGAGGATTTGTTAGGTTTAGGCTGTAGTGACACCATGAGGGAAAAAAAGAAAAAAGGAAACACTCAAAGCTTCTTTGAGAGTTAGTGTAATTGGAAAGGAGATTATGAAAATGAAAATGCCGCATTCACACAGAAACAATACAGCGTCAATATAGGACACAGATGTGGCTGACATTTAAATGTGCCTTCTGGTACCTAAATCTTTGAATTTCTTTGAAGTATAATTTTAACTATGATCTTCTCTGGTTGGTATAATATTATAAGTGTAGGTCGAAACTATGAAAAAAATTGTAACATACCTAATCTATATTATACACCAAATAGCGATAATCACTTACAAATTTAATTCTATCTGTGTTATTAAGGTATAGCGTCATTCCAAATGTATCATGTGGACATGGGTCAAACAACACAATCTTTGTACCATAAACCAAGTTTTGAATCTTCTTGCCAATACAGGCTCCTGACAAGGTGCAGCCCAGCACGTGAGAAATGCCCTGGAAGAGGTATCTGAAATGGCTGAAAGGCACTGTAGTAGTCATGTACCACCTTGCCTCCAAGATATGTTAGCATAGATGATGTGCCCGAGAAAAGTTGGAGGTCAGACTCTTTTGAAATATTTAAGGCTGTTTTAGTCTGTATTTACACTATGTTTTGGTAGGAAATTAGATATAACATCCATGAATGGTTCCTCTGTGTCTTACCTGTTCCTAGTACAGCTGAGGATCTGGTCAGCTGCATCAATTACTTCATCCTTTAATTCTTCTTGTCCTCCTTCAACATTTATTCTCTCCTGTTCACTTTGCTGTCTTTCAGTTGCAATATGAACTTCCCACTTCAAGGTTTCCTGTGGCTCTACTCTGTTACGTTCTTATGTATGGCTCAGCTAACACTGTCAAAGCAGAATCCTGAATCCCAATATTCCCAGTTCATCAGAGACAGAATGAAGCTTATGACAACATACTGGAATAAGACTTTGAGTCCCTTGTGGGACGATGGATAGGGTTAAAATTTAGGGGAGACTAGGAATTCTAGGGCAAAATGCAGCTGCTACTGCCTGGATGGAATGCGGTCGACATGCTCCCCATACAATAATAATCTGCTCAGAGGATGGAACAGAGCATGGAAAGAGGTGAAGAATACGTGGCCTCTCTCCACTGAAATTCCAGCAGAGAGGGGGAACACTGTGGTACTTTGAAGGTCATGAGACTGCACAGTACCTGTCATCCAAGGGAGAATCAAGGTGTTTTGCTGCTGAGCCAAGAACCATGTCGAACCCCCTCCTCAGGTGCCAAGCCATGACCATGCACCCTCCCCCCGGCATTAGGTATAGCGAGAGAGCTTTATACCAATCAGAAATAAAAGGTGTTTGTAACTAAAGCCACTCAAGCTCCACCTAAATATAAAAAAATAGTATAAAAGTAAGTTGGGGATGGGAGGAAAGTTGGAGAAGACTCCACTGAAACCACTGGGGTCAGTTGACAGGCTAAGTCCATCTTCTCCCCCCACAGGGATGCTTTGGGTAAGAATTATGCTCTACAAGCATTGAATGCTGCTTTTAGGACTAGAGCTTGTGTTTGTGCTTGCCCTATAGTATATTAGTACATTACTTTGTATTAGAGATTGTGTTTGCCTAACATATCAATAGATTGCTTTAAAATGTATTTTTGAAATCAGATACTATCACTAACAACTCTTGAACCTTATTAATCTGTCACAATTTGTATTAATAAAGAGTTTTATTCTGTGAACTGTTAGAGTGAGTGCTTCCAGATACTGGCAGCGGATAACTCTTTGGCAGGGCCCACTGAGGGGTCTTTGTGCTGTTGACTGAGCCGCCCTGAGAAGGGCAGTCGAATCACCCTCCGATCTTGTGAATCTGTAGATGAAGGGTCTCATTAAGAGATGCTGACAGACATAAGGATCTTGACTTTACTGGGGGCACAGACAGGCAAAAATCTAAAGCCTTCCACTTTCACATGACACTCCTGTAAGGACAACGTAGAAAGAAGCTATAGGGCCTGATTCTGGGCAATAGACCACTAAGTAAGTAGAACTCAGGCTTGCAGATTTCTTTCTATCATAGACCCTACTGCAGTAGTTTTCCTGTGAGCCCAACAGATTTCTTAGCACAATCTATAGTAAACTTGACTCAACCGCAAAGCTCAGCAAGTAAAGACTCAGTTAAAGGACTTGTTCCTGGGAAGTTCTTGTCTCCAGATGGAATTGTTAGCTATTAAAAATCCCTTTGGAGTTTTCAACACTTAGAATTTTTATTTAACTGTTTGAATATTCATTTTCGTAATGTGTTTTAAGCACATAGAGCTTACCTACTTGTGTGCTTTGAAGACAGTGTGTGGTTTATCCTATGCTTGTGAAGTATTAGTGTGTCTAAGCTGAAAATGAACACCTGGTTAGGCAGAAACAAGACAAAGTGCCAGACCTGCTGATGTTTAAATGGCTGCCTGTCTTCAAGTGAAGGAATGAAAAAATAATGGTGGAAACCTCAGCAGCAGGAAAAAAATCAAATAAATTAGAACTTGTAGTGAAAAAAATAGCATAAGAATAGGCTTATTTTACTGAGTATTGGTTTTGTTTTAGAGCTGGAGACATCTGCTTTTTTAAGTAGAGAGTTGCAACAGGACAGTTTTCTTACTCTTATTAGTAAGAAGAAAGACATCAATCTGCTTGCTGGAAAAGGGTTTCCATGCTTCCATGCTGCCCAAATGCGTGTAAGAGAAAGTTTTAGTAAAGATATGACACAGCCAAGCCAGAATAAATTAATAAAAAATTAAACCCCTATGTATCAGTTTGTATATACTTACTTATGCAACTAGAGAGGGAATAGGGGCCCACCTAACTTGTAACAGAAACTCCCTCACTCTCCATGCCCAGGAGAGCATAGTTCTGATCCAAACAGCTACTCTAATGACATACCAGAATTTTCGACATAAGAAATAGAAAATTCACCCTAAATTAAATGATTTAACATGTAACTTGAGCAGTTTGCTGTTGTAGAAGCAAGACTAAAAGGAAAGGCACATTCTGTACCAAGCAATTCAAACGCTCCAATCTTCTAGTGTTGATGTTGACAGATTGTGCTGGTTTGGGCTGGGATAGAGTTAATTATCTCCTCGGTGGCTGGTACAGGGCTGTGTTTTGGATTTGTGCTGAGCAGTGCTTCCACAAAGCCAAGGCCTTTTCTGCTTTTTGTACTGCCACACTGGTGACGAGATAAGGGATACATGGGAAACTGGGAGGAGACACAGCTGGGACAGGTGACCCCAACTGACCAAAAGAATATTCCAGACCATATGACATCATGCTCAGCATATAAAGGGGAGGAAGAAAGGGAAGGTCTTTCGAGTGATGGTGTTTGTCTTCCCCAGTAACTATTATGTGTGATAGCACCCTGTTCTCCTGGAAGTGGCTGAACACCTGCCTGCCCATGGGAGGTAGTGAATTAATTCCTTGTTTTGCTTTTTCTTTCTCTATTAAACTGTCTGTATCTCAAGCCATGAGTTTTTTAGCTTTTACCCTTCTGATTCTATCCCTGATCCCACTGATGGGGGAGTGAGTGAGTGGCTGTGTGGGGCTTGGTTGCTGGCTGGGGTTAAGCCATGACACAGATGTGTATTGATATCTGTACTGTAAATAGATTAGACTTAGCCATATGTGCTCAGACCAGAACTATTAATAGCAGAATATGAAATTCCATTTTAAAAATAAAGATTTAAACCTAAAAAATATAATTAGAATACTATACTGTTTCAAAAGCCAACAAATTAAAAAAAAGTCCAGATAACAATTCAAAAAGCAATATCTCTATAGCCTGGGATATACAGCTCCACTATAGAAGAAAAATTATTATCCCTCTTTGCTTCACTTCCATAAAAATTCTGAAGCTATGGATCACAATCCAGTCTGTTCAAGGCTTACAGAATTATTTAATAAGTCTAATACACAGGCAACATGCTGGGGTTCCTCATATGACAGTAATGTATGTAAATACTAAGGACAATAAAAATATCTAAATAGTCATTTAAAGCAGTCATTAAATGAAATTGAAACAGCATATATTCCACTCTTCCTAATCCAGATATAGATTCAACAAATTACATTAAATTGCTTTCTAACTTTGAACTTTCTAGGACTATTTTAATTACTATCCTTATGTGTAAAGCCAGCAAGTAAAATTACTGAAATAAGAGAAAGTTGTAAAAGAAAACCATTGGAATCAGAGATTATTCTAAATCTGGAGACTGGAGGAGTTTGAAAAAAGCCTGAAGACTCTTTGAAATGGAATTTGTCTGATAATAACATCTAAAAACTTCATTAAAGTATTTTTATGGAAAACATATGTAAACTAAACTTGGTAATCCAGAAGAGTTTACAGTGTTAAGAAAGCAATGTTGCACATGAACTGAACTAACTGTATATTTTTGGTACAATACATATTTTAAACATCTCAGTAGTAGGCTGTTGAGATTGTTTATCTAGTACAGAAATGTTTGCAGACCTTTGAAGTGTCTGTGTGTGTGTGTGTGTGTGTGTGTGTGTGTGTGTGTGTGTGTGTTTGGGTGTGCACACAAACACCTGTGCATACTTATGAATGCTAAAAATCTCATCCTTAAATGGTTTATAACTTTGCAACAAGTCGAACAACTTCATATAAGAAGTATAGCTGGTGTAAAAAGCACATCAATGATGTCCCAGTATTAATAGTTGGCATGTTGGCTGCCTTTACTCCTCCTCATATTCATGACAGAAAAACTAGATATGTACAGATAATTATCCCATTATGTTAATAGTACTAACTCAAAGATGAGATTAAAAACTGTAATTCTGTTTAATCCCTGCAGCCTGTGACACAATCAAAGAAAAAAGGTAATGAGAATACAACTCACAAAGCAGAAGTAGAAATAATGTCATAAAGGATACTCCATCAGTTAAAAACTCTAGATGTACCTCTGATTGCTGCAGATGAAGAAATCATTGCATAAAACATCAAGCACTGGGTTCACAGACAATTCTGAAATGCAAAGCAACGAATTAAACAGCACACAGTAAGAGTCAGAATCAATCAGGACAAAATTTATGTAATGCTTGAAAGCCTTACTAGAATTCATACAGCAGTGCTTCAGCTAGTAGATCTTTTGTTAATTGAGATACAACAATACATACCAAAATTTAGTAAGAAATGGCAGATGTGCTACTAGCTCATAATTACTTTGCAAATCTGAATCAAATAATAGCTTTCTAACAATTAGAGTAATCATAGTAATTTTAAGGGTGGAGAGAACAAGGATGATATCAAGTTTGCAATATAAAAAACTGGAATTAATACTTGAATAATCTCCATCATTAATCAAGAAATAAATCCATCTTGCAAGTGGATTTCTTGAGAGCAGTTAATAACTGCCATCACACTTTCCTGAGCCTGCAATCCAAATATAGATAGAAGAATGACTGATATTAGTCGTCTAAAAGTGACAATTCCCTTCTGAATATCACTAGAACATGTGACCTGTATAATATGAAGTTTTGAAGTTAAGTGATCTTGTAAGGAAATAATTCAGTAGCCAGCTTGATGACCTTTGTTTATCACAAGCATAAAGACTTTGGTAAACTTGTTGTATCCTACAGCAAGCTGAAAAAATAGGGCTATTTTTTGGTGTGTATTTATTTAAATTAAAAATCAAAATTTGTTTTCTATCAGTTTCAAAGCAATTATCTGCAGTCCTAGTATCTTCAGAAGATTTAAATCTCAGTTTAGAGGAAGATGCACCATCCAAGAGGTCATAGGATATTTTCCAGGCTGATCTTCCTGCCAAAGGTGTTTCCCTCTGCATTGCAAAGCTTGCAACACACAGCCAGTAAGAGCTAAACTAGATGTTGCATGTTCCTACAGGCCAGTGGCAAAGGGCAGCTTTCTGTAAGGAGCGATGTCTGAAATGCAGTCCCTGCTGCAGCACATCCTTCACTATTCACTCCAAATACATGGTAGGTCTGAGGCCAGAGAAGAGATCTTCCTCCGCCTCTCAAATGGGTTTCATATACACACCCACAAAAACAGACTCACTCTTCCTTTCTCCAATTCTCTTTCCTCTTTGTTTCAGACTATAGTCAAAATGGACAGTACTCCATTGTCCAGAAGACAATCTTCTGGTCTTCTAGGAACCTGATTTGCGAAAGTTTGAGATTGCTGGTAGCACTGTATCTTGTTAAGAAAAGAATCTAAGCAATAGGAAATTAAAAAACAAACAAGAAAAAAAACCACTTTGGTTATGATAACTCTGAGAATACAAACTGGAATTCCATTTGTCAGATACATATTACAGTTTACTTTTTCCCTTAATAGCCTGATCTTTAACTCATGGAAGTCAGCTCTGACTTTTATGCTGATGTAAAAGATTATGAAGGGCAGTAAAGAACAGGCCCAATGTACAACAGTGAATACATTGTTTTACAGATTCAGAACATGCCCAAATACTTTTCTAAAATCCATTGCCAATGCTCAGTCTGACAAACTCCACAGAGGCTAATGACTGTTTGTACATTTGGGGTATCAAACACTTCAAATAATTAGCATGGGGGAAAATGTATGAATGTGAAAGCAATGTCCTATGTCTCAGTGACCAGAAGACATCTATTCAGATAGAACGAGAACAGATGAATTACACTCTGAAGAAAAAAAAACTGCTTGCTAAACCTTTGGAATTAACAAAGTATTCTACTAGCAAACAAAAGCAAAGACAAGTTTCCAGAATCCAACATGCCAATGAATTGTTTTCTAGAAGGGCAGTTTGATGTAAGCATATGAAATACAACTGGAATGGCTAATTTTTCTAACTTTACTTCAATAGAATACTCTCACTTGAAAGACCTAAGAAGAAATATAGCCTAACATGGCCAGCGGATGTTGCTGTGAATTTATGCTGTGACTTAAACAGTACGTACCAGAGATAAATACTGAAAGAAGAAACAAAATTTTAATTCTACTGGAAAACAGAACTTTTTTCAGAAGAAATTTCTTTTGCCTGAAAACTATTAAAGCAGCTACTCTGAAAACCAAAACTGCCCTTTTGTCTGCAGGATGGCAATCTTCTGTATAGTATCTTAACAAAATACCTAAGATTTGTCTACATTAGGGATTGACTCTTCCAGACAAAGTACATATGTACACCTATTGCAAAATAATGGTGAAAAGGATTTACTGAAGGGTGTAAGCCAATATCGACACAAAGTCTGCTCCTCTGGCCATGTGAGTGAGGACATTAGTTTCAAATATATTTCTGTGAATTTTTATGTTCTGTGATTTACAAGAGGAGGCAGACTAAATGAAAGGTTTTCTGTACCTGCTATGTTGAACTGTATATTTTCTTAACTAAGTGTGAGAGAGGTATCCAGCACATTTAATATACGTGGCTTTTTGGCAATGATATTATTTGACATTTGAAACAAACCATCTCCATGTTCCTAAAAGTGCCAACACCATATTTTTGAGTAAAAGAAGGATTCAAAATGTGTTAACTCTGTTTCAGTGCAGATCATCTCACAGTTGTTTATTATCCCAGCCTCTTGGAGGTATTTCAGATCAGGTCAGACTCTTGAAATAGTACCAAATGAGGCTGATTGATTTGAGGAGTCATAAGGGAAAAGGACACATGTCATAAGGGAAAGAGAAGTAAGAACAGCATGTGCACTGAAGGCTGATAACAAAAAAGACTTGCTCCCAAGTTTGCAGAATGGGAGCCAGGGAGGGTCAAGACTGATTTGAGTTTCCAGGGATCCTGAAATAAAGAGATACAGAGGACAACAGCAGCATATCGGTGTACGTTCCTCACTAAAGTTTCCATGTATTTTACGTCATCATCCGCCTTGCCATGTTTCTGGACATTTGTGGCATTTTCCTATGCTGTGAATGGACTCCAGTCCTGGTTGCAGTGCATCCTTTCCCTGGTAGCTACCTTCCCACAAAGAGGCCCTGGGAAGGGGAAGAGCCCTTCCCTTTCCTCTTTCTTCTGTGTCCTTTAAATTGTTGTCTTTGAGAATTTCTCTTTACTTTGGACTTGGAAGGCAAATACACAAGCTTGTACTGCTTGCTCTTTTTGAATATTTTGCAGTTATCATATTGTGTAAGGGGAATTAAGGGAACCAAGAACAGGACTTCTGACAAACAAGGTTTTATACAGATGAAACCACCACAATGAGCCTGTGGCAGGGACGGAGACACTTGTTCAGTGGGGAGAAGACAGAAGATGGGGTGAAGGGGGATAGACTCTGGCAGAAAGTCTGTCTATTCCTGAATTAGAGAGTTTACTCACTCTGGCTTACCACAGACTCCAGCTGCCTCTCAAAAACCTTGTTCAGTCAGGAGGAAACGTGAAAAGAGAAGAGTCGCAGTGACCTGGCAGAAGCAGCAGCTGAGCTACTGCATTCTCACAAAGTTCACCACTACTTTGGGTCCATCACATCAGTAGTGTGAGTCAGTGAACGGGGACAGTGCTCAGAACTCAGAAAAAGTACAGCCTCACAAAATGGTGATCTGCAGCTCTAAAGGAAAAGCCATATATTAGATAATGTCACAGCCTGTCAGACCTGTGACTTTTAATTAAAGCATGTGCAATCATGCTCTTCAGTCCTCTCAGCAGTGATACTCAAAATGAGATATTTTCTGTGGTGTGAGGTTGGTTGGCAATGGGTCTGAAGGGAGGGTGCTAGGTCAATATTTTGAGGTCCTGGTTGGGTCTGGGTGAATCAATAGCACCCTGCTATCCAAAGCTGTGCCTTATATCAGTCTTCTTTATGGAGGCAAGTGACACAAGACTGACACAAGAGATTGAGACAGAAGATGTAATCCTTTTGTGCATTGACCTATTTGAAAACAGATACTGAGTGATGCTGATAGTCTGTCAACAACAGTCTTAACAGCTTATTCTGAGAGTATCTTATAGAATCATAGAATTATTTGGGTTACTAGGAACCTTGAAGATCATTTAGTTCCAAAATCCCTGTCAAGGGCAGGAACACCTTTCACTAGACCAGATTGCTCAAAGCTCCATCCAATCTGGTCTTGAATGCTTCCAGGGATGGGGAACACACTTTTCTGGGTAAACTGTTCCAGTGTCTTACCACCCTCACAGTAAAGAATTTTTTTCCTAATATCTAATCAAAACCTACCTTCTTTCAGTTTAAAGCCATTACCCTTTGTCCTATCACTACATGCCCCTGTAAATAATCCCTCCCCAGTTCTTGCAGGCCCCTTTTAAGTACTGAAAGGCTGCTAGAAGGTCTCCCTGAAGCTTTCCCTTCTCTAAACTGTACAAGCCCAACACTCTTAGCCTGTCTTCATAGGAGAGGTGAAGTGCTCCAGCCTTCTGAACATCCTCATGGCCCTCCTCTAGACTTGCTCCTACAGGTTCACATCCTTTTTATGTTGGGGACCCCAGAGCTGGATGCAGTACTTTAAGTAGGGTCTCAGCAAAGCAGAGTAGAGAAGAATAAGCGCACTCAACCTGATGGTCACACTTCTTTTGATAGAGCCCAGGACACATTTGGCTTTCACAGTTCCAAGTGCACATTGCTGGGTCACATCAAGGTTCTTGTCAACCAGCACCTCCAAATCCTTCCCCTCAGACCTGCCCTCAACCCATCCTTTACCCAGACTGTATTTGTGCTTGGTATTGCCCTGACCCAGGTGCAGGAACTTGCACTTGGAGTTGCTGAACTTCATGAGGTTCACATGGGACCGCCTCTCAAGCCTGACAAGGTCCATCTGGATGGCATCTCTTCCCTCCAGTGTGTCAGCTGCACCACACAGCTTGGTGTCATCCACAAACCTGCTGAGGGTGCACTCAATCCTATGTCACCAACAAAGATGTTAAACAGTGCCAGTCCAAATACCAGTCCCTTCAAACATTGGTCACCTGGTTAGAACTGTCAGTGTTCCGGGTTACACAAATGTTCTGGTATCCACCTTTTCTTTCCTCTTTTATCGAAGTATGCCTTTTCTGCTTTTCGGTGTTTTGCCTTCTTTAAAGAGACTGAATGCTAGTGATTAATGACTCAAACATTCACCTGTAGTGGCAGCCTGTAAGAGACTGGGCTATTGGTCCTGATGGCTTAATCAGCAAAGTGCTTTGTAACAATGTGCAGAGTGGACACCAGGCCGGGGGCTGCAGGTGTGCACATCTGACACCTCCGGCTACAAGCTGGGTGTTAAACAAGATAAGGAAAGGGGCAAACCCTGCAAGATGGGGTAGTGTTTCTTTTTTCTTACACAGATGATTCAGCTGTGATAATCCCCCGGGACATTCACATCAAGCCTGAAGGTATTCATCTCTTGTTGATGAGTCATAATGGACCATAATGAACTCATAATGGACATAAGAGACAGCTACAGCTGCAACATCTTAGAAAGTGTCAAAGACTCCTGAAGTATCCTGTGACTCACAGTTTTACATCATCCAGTATGAAACTTGCTGCCCCAGGGGAGGTATGGGAGGCCTTACCACTTGAACCTGAGCACATGTAATTCTGAGTTTTGGGGATTCCCAGGGCTTCCATCACTACCTTGACAGTTCCAGACTGCAACCACCACTTGGACAGGTCTTCAAACACCACTTCGACCAATGAACATTGAAATTGCAACAACCAAGTCTCATTGTTGGATCCAATGGGTGTGTTGTGCATCCTTCCAGTCACCTGGGGGGTCTGCAGCCCTGCTCCAACCACCTGTGCTAGCACCACAGCCTCACTCCAGCACCACACAAGTGTCTGCCAGTATCAAATCCCAGCTATCTGCTGTTTCCTGCCAGTGCTGACTCTCCAACCATTTCTGCCTGTTTTCTGGGTGTGGGGGAGGGGAACCATGTGGAAGAGTGGCCATCTTGTCTCTGTGCTGTGGCCACATGTGTTTTTTCCAGGTGGGGGAGGCCGGCTGCCATCTGATTTGGTCTGGTGGGCAGGGCTTGGGGAGTTTCTCCTTATTGGTTGGCTTAACCCAGTTTTATCAATATTGTTATTAGCATTTCTTCTTGGTAAAGAGTTATTTTTTCACTTACATCCAGGTTTGGTCTCTCTCTCTGTGTACTGGAGAAACCAGGGGTATTGAATCCAAGGGAGGAAACTTCTGTCTGAAGTTTCCAAATTATCTCAAACTGAGACAGTCAGTGAAGGTTATCTTCATTGCAAATTGTAGTGGTGCATTTCTTTGGTGATACAGTCATGAAGCTTTGGAAATACCTGAAATTCCTGTTTCACTGGAAGTTCACTGACAGGGTACCAAAGTGTCATTCTAACCTACATATGAGAGGCACTCTGTCCCATGAGCACCATGAAACCTTGCAGTCCCTGGATTTGGCTTTTTTCATGCACCTGCCATAAGAATTAGCTTGCCAAGAAAGTGCTTATCAGTCTTACAATAAGGTTAATGGTGTTGTGAGATAATTGAATAAGAGCATTACCAACACTATTACCAAAAGCTATGCATCTTCCTGTAAAATCTAGTGTGTCCTAAAATCCTTTCCTGATGTTCCTGTTTGTCAATAAGTTAAGTACATGCTGAATTAGGAATATATTTTCTACATACTT
This sequence comes from Pipra filicauda, assembly GCF_003945595.2. Lineage (NCBI taxonomy): Eukaryota > Metazoa > Chordata > Aves > Passeriformes > Pipridae > Pipra > Pipra filicauda. The sequence goes on from NW_024104543.1 coordinate 4,054,206, forward strand.
CTCTCATTTTTGTCATTTGCATGCCTAAATCCATGTTCAATGCACTGTTAATTCACCCCATACTATTCCCATGGAACATAATTTGTATGCTCATAAAATATCAGTGTAATATCTAGAGATGAAATCCAATGGAAACAGTTTACTGTGAAATCCAGTCTTTGTTCCCTCATTTTTCCACTTCATTGACTGTTGCTTTTTTCCAAGTACTCCTAGCACAACTCTTCATTATGTTGCATTATTACCTTATTTGGGAAATACACTAAAATTTTTTTTTATACAATCTAATTTCCCATAATTGTTGGAATGATGTTAAGATAGTTTTCAGGAGAGAAAATGCTAATCAATTTTATTTCAAAACCACAGTGAAATTCCACGTAAATTGGTGCCAGAGTGCAAATGCTTCTCAACTGGGAATGGAGAGGGAGGGAAGGGAAATATATGCCAAATCTCAATTTAATAGAAAGGATGTGAAATACATTTTATTTGAATCAAATGCTATTTAGCAACTTGAGCATCTGGAGCACATCTGATAACCTGGGTAAAATGTATTGATTTCTCTATCGATTTTTCTAATATACCTTCTCTGTGAGGGAGCTATAACTGAAAGTAGCAAGTGACTCAGCTACTGGTAGCTCTAAGTAGTTTGCAGATGTTCAAGTATGCAAGATGGGTCATCACTAAATTCCAGCATGTGAAAGGTCCTCATCTTCCACTTGGAGGTAATGCATGGTATTGGTGTCTTTCTCTCTTGGCTTGCAATATTTGAATTTTTTTTCCATATGAAACTTCTTATGCATTTTTCCATTGCTATGAACAAGTGGCTTTGTTCATAAACTAGATGTATATACGGATTGAGATACTATATAGCCTTTAAACTACTATACATTAACTTTAACCTTAGGATCAGGAATACAGAACCTTTTTCTGCAGTTCCAAAGCTGATTCATAAGTTGAAATAATACATAGGAGAATATAAAATACCTGTGGATTTACGGTCAATTTATTTCCAGGAATAGCTCTAAAACTCTGTAATGTTTGTCACTCTCTCTGAGCAGTTTTATATCAACAAAGGATAGAAGGAAATTCTCTCACTCTTGAAACTCTAGAACTTCTGCCACTGCATTCAATGAGACCAGAATTTCCTGTGCACAAACAAAATTTGCCACTGAACCAACAGCACATTTTACTTTCATAGAATCATAGAATATGCTGAGTTGGAAGGGACTCATCAGGATCATTGAGTCCAACTCCTGGCCCTGCGCAGGACACCCCAAGAATTACACCATGTGACTAAGAGTGTTGTCCAAATGCTCAAGCAGTATCTTGTACTGTTGGATTTCGCATTACATCATGCTTTCTTAAATTTACAGTATTGTCACCAAGTACAGCTCAGAAGCAGAAGAATTAAAAAAAAAAAAAGCTTAAAAAAGGCAACCTTGAGTTACACTTACCATTATAAATATTTGCACCAGCAAGTAATACTTGAAATATACATTTAGCAGCAGGAACCCAGACTTTAAATTTCAACTCTAAAGGTCCAAGAATAGAGTCTGTAATGAAGAGTATTCAGGGCCCTCATAGTCCTTTAACCAGCTGTTCACAGGATTTTCTGCATGCCCTAAATGTGAAGAGGAGGATGATATCGCTCCTCAGATGGTAAGCGCCACGAAGGAAGGGGAACAGCTGGGTCAAATAGGTAAGAGGCTGCACTATGAGAACATTTTGCTAGTCTTTGTGCAGATGCATCATAAAATAAGGGATCATCCCTCCCCTGCAAGCATTATACTTACTCCTAGTTTCTCTAATAGACTTTATTCAGACATTGTTTATTGCAACAAACAGAGTGGAGAGAAACAGCCCAAATTACACCACCTTTAACACTCTGAATTACGGCCAAGGCTTCCAGACCTGATTCACCTCGAGACACCTCCAATTCCAGAAGTAAAAATTTACCCTGAGATTTATTCTGGTTTCTCTGGATTTGTAGCCTATCAGAGGCAACTCCTGACCTCTGGCACCATGTTAAAAGAAACGTTGCACCCAAGGACTCTAAAAGATATGCCCCGAGAATACGCACTTTGAAAAACAAACAAACAAAAAAACCCTAAACCCACATATTTTGCAAAAAGTAAAGTAGACAAAGAAGATGAGTTCGGCCTGCTGCCCCGAACCTCCCCCCAAACGAAACTGCGCCTGTTGTCACCGGATCAGCTCCGCAGGGAGCGGCGCATTCCGGGGGACTGTGCGGGGACTTGCTCTGCGCCGCAAGGGCAGCTGCGGCACCAGCGGCCACCCCGGCCCGCCACCCCGCGCACCTCCTCCGCTCCTGAAGGTCCGGTGTTATTCTACACAAAACAAAACCCAAAACCAACAACAACAATTTAGAGGAAAAAAAAAGAATTTTCCCGTTAAGTGCTGTTGAATCCTAGAATCTTTCTCTGTGCCTCTCCCACGGGCTTACCCTGGAAACAATAACCCCCCCACGCCTCAGCGTTAATAGGCGCCGAGTAATTAACCACCGGGGCAGCCCTCGCCCCCTGCTCCGCCGTCCGCCACGCGGGGGCACCAGAGCGCCGCGCTTCCCAATCCCTTGCTCCCTGCGCTTCCCGATTCCTTGCTCCCCGCGCTTCCCGGTCCCCGCTCCCGGGCGGAGCACAGCGCTGCAGCCGTGCCGGCCGCAGGGCGCTTCCCATCTCCGTGCCGGAGCTCCCAGGGCCGGACCGCGGGACGGGCAGGCCCAGCGATGGCCCGTCAGCCAGGAACCAGCAGGTGTTTGAGCGAAGGGAAGAGCCATCTGAAGGATGTCATGGGCGAGGCGCGTTCACTGCCGCTTCTGTCAGGTGTGAATGGAGGGTTTACCAGCGCCAGGGTGCAGGTGTGGGTGCTGGAAGCGTTTCTATAAAAATAGCTCTTCTCTGCCCTTGTAATACTTTCTGTTCTTGGCGCATGGAAACAGGACAGCAAGTCATCTACACCAGAAGAGTAAACAGACCCTCTCCTCCACTGAGTGCTGCCCTGTGGTGCTAGTGCCAGCAGAGCTCCTGTCACCACAGCTAGGTGAAAATAAGCATATGTGCTTTTAAGGGCAACTTTTAGACTGTCTTTTGATCTGTCCTGGGTTATTTACATTGCATTCACCAATCACAATGGTTTCAAAGACCCCAAAACTCTGTGTTGCTCTACATGGATCCATCTTCATGGCTGCACAGAATCACAATATCAGGAAAAAACCATTCAAGCTCAGCCATATCTTAGTGACTGTATATGATATTTTGCCACTATTACATCTATAACTTACAAGTCTTGGTCAGGACCTGACTCCTCTGAGCCAAATGCTGGACAAACAAAGCCTTACTCAGTGCCCATGAAAGCAGTGGAGGTTGGCCAGGCCCCATGGGGAGTGCTCCAGGCCTGAAGAGCTTACAAGTCTGGAAAGACAAAACAAACAATGACAGACATAACAGGCATGCAGGCAGCTGCCTTGGCCCTGACCCTGCCATTTTTTCTGGTCTAGTTTAACCCTGTCTGAGAGGGTGCATGATCTGGACTCTTATTTTAAATGCAAATCTTGCTGCTTACTAATCCAAAGAAGCTGAATATACTTTCTTTATATATATTCTAAGTTGAGCCTTTGAAAGCATTATCAGTATTAAATATGTTTTCGTATATTTAAACTATCAACAGAAAATAATCAATAAAATATATTTTTTTCTGCATCTAATTAATTTCTTTTTAAAATTAGGTTTTTTCTTTTAAAAATTATATTTCTCTTTTCTCTCTGCTTTTGTTTTCATCAACCCTTCCTATTCTGTATCCATTATTCCCAGTTTTATGCACCATTTCCTATTTCAGGTTTCTATCTTGTGTATTTCTCTTTACTCACTTGTATTCCCACTAGGTATCAATGAAACTATTCACATGCTTAATTTAACACAGAAAAAAAATTGTAATATTATTATTTTGCTTTTTATGCAACTGTTAATCCCTAGGTATTCTTTTCCTTCGTTTTTTCCATCTTGCATATCTTTTGACTTAGGCTCTAAGACAGTGGTTCCCAAGTCATTTCAGTTCAGCCCTTTACCTTTTCTGTGGGATTTTAGGTCCCCGACCTTTACCCACACTGACCGTTCCTGGAGTACAAGAGTCTGTTTCTCCTTGCTGAAACTTCATTTCCAGGTCCAATAAACATGCCTCAGTCCAGCCTTCCAACCTTGCCCTACCCCAGATCCTGCCATTTATGTTCCAACAGAAGCCCTTGTACTCCTTTATTCCTTTCCACCAAGGCAGCCTTAGCCAACTCACTTTGCCCATGCCAGGTCCCTGCCTTTTACCTGCCTCCAGAGCTTCACAGCATCCCCAAAGACAGATCTTCCCTCTGCACAACCAATCACCTTCCTTGTCAAGGAGCTATCTCCTGTCTGGACAGCCACTTGCTGCACAAGCTCCATGTCTCTCTGTCCTTACCGGTTCACACTAATTGTTACATACTTACAGGAAAGAGGTCTTTCATGGATGAGAATAGTGCAAAGCAGGAAAGGGAGGTATGGAGGGAAAAGAAATGGAGTTGCCAGGAGGTGAACTGGATGGAGTATTCCTGAGGGTTTCGAACTTCCCACAGCCTCACTTCATGTTGGTATCATCCCTGACAGCTTGAGATCTAAACTGAGCTCAGTTTTTTGGATTGTAAAGGTTAAAGTGCCATACCTTTCCCCCTTTTTATTTAGCCAAATTCTAAATGTCAGTAAGTTTGCTGAGCCTGATTTCAGAAAATCGTTCAGGTTATCCTCCACACCTGCAGTTCTCCTCTGTCCTCAGAACAATGAGACTGTCAAAGGGAAGAAACCTTCAGGTTAGTCTTCGCATTTTGAGCACCTGAGGTTTTTTCCTTTTCGATCGGACTGTTTCCAGGAGGACCTCTAAGGTCTTCCCTTGGAAGGATCTTTCCTTGAAAGTGGCATTTTGTGGATGATCAAATACCTCTCAGCTGAGCAAAGTAACTCCTTTATATGTCTTATTTTAATGAGAGTCTAAGGCAGCAAATGAGACTCCTTTTGTACTTACATATTTGCCTAATTTTTGCATTTGTTGCTGAATTGAAAGTATCAACATGGTTTGGAAGGGATGTTTGGTATATCTGTGTGCTTCCCACCAGCAAATCTACCAGCAAATTAGGAAGGCTTCATATTAACTGTTGCTGCAAAAATGAAGCTGCCTTTCCCCTTGATAATTTCTCTGCAGATGGCATGACAAGGGGACTTAGTAACATTCCCAACTCCTCCCCTTCAAGCACATTCTTTACTTTATAGAGCACCGGGTTGTTTTTTTCAAATGTTCCTTGGGAGGTATTCGGGATCCCCACCTTCGAACTTGAACTTCAAAGTTGAGCAGTATGTTTAGTGCCCATCTTCTCAGCATATTTTTCATGAACAAATTATAAACATTTCAAGCAAAGTGCACTTATTACAAGTTTGTTTGCCAAGTACTGCTGCCTCCCTTCCAAGTTCCAGCTATGTCAAAGCATCTGGTTTACAAACAGGTTCCTCCCCTTGGCTGGTACATGGATGCCAGGGCACAGAGGCTTATCACTAATGAAGGAGTTTACCAGATGAAAGGGAAAATGCTGTGGGAGTCACTTGACAGACTCTGGCTTGTCACAGAATGTGTAGGTATGTTGTAGTCACTTAGTAGATGAATGAAGTGATGTGCAGGAGGAGTTATTTCCCCAGAGTTCTTCCAGAGCCTGATCTAAAATTCCCTGAGGTCAATAGATTTCTTTTGATTTCTATGGACTTTACATTGGACTTTCAGGTGGTTGCTTATTCTAATAATGAGACATTGCCTACCCTGGGGTTTATCTTCTTTAGAGGAGTCTGTCATCTGAAATTCTTGAGTATTTGCAACTTGGCTTACAAAAAAAGAAAAAAAGCTGCTACATTCTCCCATGACTTTACTCCTAAATCACATTTTCCTGTGTTTTGCAGAAGATTTTAATAATATCTGTGCTTTTTTCAGGGGCTTTCACCCTAATTTATAGTGGTATGTTGAATGTGGACTTTGCTCAAAAGATCTAATCTTGTCTGGGTAATAGTGCTGGTAGAATTTTTTCAGAAATCTTTTTTTCCATTCCTTCTCGTTATAATAAACCTTATAATATACCATAATATGCATAGCTTGTCTTTATATAATTTCATTACATAATGAAATATATATATCCAACTATGTAATTTCCTTCGTAATTTCATAGCTCTGCATGAGATTGAGACCTGATCCTATGTCATACTGTACGCTGTCTTTCCCTTTCTTTCTTATGAGGAAGGAACACTGAGTCATGAAGTAGTGATGATGATCCCAGTGTCAGAATTATCCATCTAAATGGAGCTAAGTGGAACTAAGCTTTCAATATCACAGAAAATCTAACTTTTTGCTCTCTGTTATCAAAATGGTAAACTCTGCTTGCTCACTTGTGTAGGTCCTTATTCCCAACGCTCTGGACAAATTATCAGATGTATTATTCACAGTCAGTGTCTTGTAGCCTGGATGTTTTGTGAACTGGATGGGTCTGTCCCTATCTTTTGTTCATGTATGCAAAAAAAAGGGCAATAGACGCCTTCCTCAGGTCTTAAGAATCTCTTGCAAATGCCAAGACAATGGCAAATGCAGTATTTGCAGAAAAGAGAAGGGTTGTTTTGGTGTGGTCCTGACTGCACAGCATGTCAGCTTTGGGTAGACCTGCACTGCTGTGTTAGCTCAACGCTCTGGTCCATGTAGGAGCTCACTGCACAGCTTACATGCTGGCTTGAGCTCTGAGTCTAGTTTATACCATCCAGCTGGACACAAGGCCACGGAGCCAATTGTGTTCCTCATGGGAGTCTCTAATACAATATCTGTGTATAAAATTCTGGCTAAGTACTCAGAAATTTTAGCAGTCATCTTTATAATTCTAAGTCCAAAATTTAAAAAGCAGAGAAATAATAATGCTGCACTATTAAGGTATAGTGATAAGTAGAACAAAAAGTGGACTGGAGCAAAGAAGTGGTTTGAACACATTTGAAAGTAACATTAAGACGCTGATCAGAGTAAAAGTAGCATGCTACTAGAAGAAACTCCTGATTCTCAAATTTGTGTTTATTGTTAGCTTTTCATTTCAGTGGTGGGGAAACCAGCGCAAGGGCTGCCTGAAAACAGGACCTGCCATCTGCCTGGGCAGCCGTCATACATAACTGTTTTTCAAACACAGACCATTCTATGTGCTACCTAATCCTGTGAGGATGTGGACAAAACCCAGCCCATCTCCCTTTGAGCTGCCTTTCAGCTCCAAGTATTGCCAGAAAAAGAATCTCCTCTGTTTATTCTGTTATGTTTTTCATTATAAAGCTTATGTATTGTCTTCTTTTCTTGTTCTTGTACTGGAAATGGTGAATTATTGGTCATGGTTCTATGTGACCTGGTTCTGATGTTCTTAGTCTAGCTGCTATATTTTTGTTGCACAGTATTTCAGGTACATCACTCTTTTCGGAAAGTACATTTCTTTTGTGAAAGAATTTCTATTGTGTGCCTGTTTTTCACAATATCTATGTATGGTACCTGCTGCAAATGATTGTCTGCTGTATACATAAAAATAAGGTGTTTTAATCATGATGTGCCCATCATTCTTGCTAGGCAATTTACAGTAAATCTTTTAAAATGTTAAAAAAAAAGAAAAAAGGAAGCACAGGTATTCCTGGAAATTTTCTATTCAAGGAATTAAAAAAACAAAGCCCAGTCTTATTCAATACTGCCTATTGGAGAAAAGAAAATCCAAGTGTGTACTTTTCTCTTCGGTGTTTTCTGAAGCTTATCAAATGTAGGCTGTTTCATACCTATGGCAGGAATGAAATGACAGAATTAAAGGCCTTCCAAATTTTCCTGGATCTTAGCAGCCAAAACTTAGGGCCACCTTGAGCTGACCTCCACTGATGAAGAGGTGGAAAAGGAAGGAGGAAGTCTACAATTAAAAATAGCCAGAACTCAAGCAATGATGTGATTTACAAATCATAACCACAGCTTCCAGAAACAAGTGGGAAATGTCTGTGGTCTGATGAATTTCAGTATGACGTTTTCCACCTCTGAACCACTAAAAACTTTTCAAAAGTCCAGATTAAACTGAAAGGGATTAGTTTCTCTCAGAAAGGTTACTTATTCCACACAAGCAATTTTGACTTACAATGGAGGCTCTCACTGCCTTAGGAATGTAAGAGGTTAGTTCAAGATGTCTTGATATCAGATAATAATTACGTGATTTATGACCTTGAATGTGATTTAAAACATCCAAGAGATCAAAGGCCAAAATAATGTTGGTTCATTTTATGTTGATTTTCTTCAATGCTGGTAACAAATGGGACCTGAAGTTTTTTCTTGCTAGAAGTCCTTTTTTTTTTTTTTTGTTATTCTAAGTGCAGTAAGCTGATTGTTGCTTAATAGGTGTCATTTTCATTATTTATCCTTGAATTCGTCTTCCACCCATAACATACCCATAAGAACGGACACTTGGTATCATGAAGACAATTCCTAAATTTTCTAAAAACAGGCATAAAAATATATTTTAGATTTGGGGTACAGGACAGTCTTTCATTAAAATATAATTTTAAAATTTATTTTTCTTTGTACCCCTCAAAAGTCAGTGATGCACCATTAATTGATTTCCTGCAGGGTCCTTTACAAAAATTGTGTAAAGTGGCAGGTATATTTTATTTCTCCACAGTTTGATTCATTTAATACCACAAACTTTTCTGTTGTATTAGTACAGGTATTCTTTTCTGCAGGGAGGTGTATGAAAAGTATCATCAATACAGAAATTCAAGGAGTTTAGGTAAGAATAAACTAAGTCCCCAAGTTGGAATTTTGACAAGACACCAAAATCAATATCGCCTGTTCCTCATATGAGTGCAGTTACAGGATAAGTTACAGCGTAAATGCTCAGCACTTCACTTTCTATGTGTCACTGGAAAGAGATGGCACTTTCAGCATCAGCGTCTCTTCTGGCACTGGCCACAGCATTGGATCAATACTGACACGAGAACAGGAATGTCACCTGCCAGGATCTTTACAGCTTGCCCGGTAAAAAAAAAAGTAGGTAAGTTGGTTAAAGCCCAGGAACAGGTCTCAGAAAGCTTTTGTTTCCTTTCCAGACAAGTCCCAGAATTCCTGTCTGATCCTGGGCACTCTCTGTTTCTCAATTTGTCATCTATATAATACAAATAATAATAGTTGCTGAATTCACAGGATTTCTGAGTGACACAACTCATTAATTGCTATATATGAATTTTTTTTTGCTAGCAAGTAATATGAAAGTCCCTTGTTTTACTTATAAAGCCATTAGTACTTTATACACTAGTATACACTTAATAAACTGGTCTAAAGTTTGTAAAACAACTTCCAGTGCCACCATAACTATAGTTTCTTTGGAGCTTCTCATTGTTGTTGGTTTTTTTTTGTTGGTGGGGTTTTTTGGGGTTTTATTTTGTTTTGTTTGGGACCTTTTTTGTTTTTTTTTTTAAATAAAGCAGTAGCTCCTAAAAGCCTTGTTCTGAAAATTATATGCTACCAGTAAGAACTCTCATCATTCCTTAGACTCATAGACTTTGTACCGATACATTTGGAGGCCTCTCTTTTGATGGCTGCAAGGTCCCGAAACTCAGTATTTCAGCCCAGTCTTTTCAAAGTTTTGCAGATGATAAAACCAGAAGTATTATTGTATAGAGCAAGCTGTTAGAGCTGCCTACATTAATTCTTGTTTGAGCTGCAAACTATATTTTAGAAAAACATTTAAAGATTTCTATTGAGAAGCTATCTACCACAGACCTAGGCAAGTTGCTCACTCCTGCTGGAAAAAATATGCATCTTTGTTTCTAGCATGAATTTGTCCAGATTTTCTATTTTACCTCCTTATGTTATTGCTAATTTCATGTGTTTGATAGATTTAAGAGTCCATAATCAAACCTGTATAATTCCCCATGGTAACAGCTTAGAGGTTAGGTCCAAATCAATCTTTAGTATTTTCAACTGATAAACTAAGCAGATTGAGCTCTTTGAATCTTTTACCCTGAAGCATGATTAACAGTCCCCAAGTCATGCTTGTGACTCCTCTCTGAACTTCTTCAACAATATTCTTGAACCATGGACCCCAGAACTGGACAAAATATTACAGTAATGATTTCATCAGTGCTAAATACAACAGTAGCATAATAACTCTTGACACCTATCTTCATTCATTATTCCTCTGATGCCTATTTATTAAGCTCATATTAGACATTTTGTGCACTGTGTCACATTTGGAAATTATACCCAGATGACCATGAACTCTGATCCCCAACTCCTTTTGAGAAGCATTGCTTCCCAAAACTGAGGATTCATTCTCTTAAATACAGACCGAAATGCTAGTTTTTAGACTTTTAGCTATGTTAAAAATATTTGCCATAGTAAGCTGTTTGCAAGTGATTTGATTACCTGCTGTTCGTAAGGACCATTCCTCCAGTCACTGTTTTGTTTTCAAATGTGGGCACTGACAGCCCAGCTCTGATTGTTCACCTGGTCTTTAATTTTCAGCAGATGGAGGAAGATTCTTTCATAACATATTCCCATGAGAATGATATAATTCTAGTTCTCAGGCACAATTTGGTAAGATGCATTTCTGAATCCCACAGAGATGAGCAAGGAAGATGATCACCTTCTTTCCACCAGTTATAAGTGTGGATGTGGCCATTGATAAGAAAGACCTTTCAAAGTAAACGTACTCGATACTCTCTTTTGGTATTGAACACCACAGTTCAGGAACTTGTGTGAAAATGAATTGTCTTTCCTTTGTCCTACATTAACCTGATACTGTATATATGTATTATGGCAGCATATACAGAGATTGGGTAAAATAGCTTTAAATTTGCTTTGCAATTCTAAAAATTCCAATTAAATCTCCTCAAACTATATTTTTTTCTGCAAAGGAGGTTACATGATATCAGTGTCAGAGAAAACACTACTCCTCCTGAATCCCAGCTATTTCTTAGAACATCCTTTCTCACCTCTCAACCAAAGAAATTCATAATATGATGAGTTTTAATTGAAAAGTAACTGTAAAATTTACAGTTCTGTTAAAAAACACATAAACTGTAAGATTTGGTTGAACGAAAAGTATTTAGCCAAAGATGATATTTGAGCAAGTCCTGCACAAAATTACAGATTTTACAGGTATACTGAATATACCTGTGTACCTGAGTAGGAATACCCAGTCTCATCTTTAAAGTAAGCAGACTGTAGATAATCTCAAGATTTCAGTGATTTACTATCCCTCCAACTTGTCTCAAATGAAGCATTAAGTAATGAGAAGTGAAAGAAACCTTCAGTGGACAGAAAAGGGTAATTTAATTGTACTTCTTTCTAGAAATACGACATAAATGATATGCGTTCCTTTATTTCTAGTTTGTAATGGTTATTTTCTTCAGTGTTATTCAGATTTATTTATTGTATATGTATTATTTGTGTATATTTGCAAGTATATATATGTATATTGCATATATACATGTTGTGTATATGTAAATATATTTATTATTGTCCCATTGTTTTTTTGGGACAAAAAATGAAGATTTTGCAAAAGCTTCATAGACGTGCATATTTGCTCCACTTCAAAAATGTGCTCAGAGGAAATGTTGGAGGTGTTTTCAGAACTAGTTACGGTTTCTCTTTTCTCAATTTGTCCTGTCTTGCTTTGCTTCTCAGCTGAAGTTACAATATAAATTAAGTTTGTTAACTCTATATGATTGTAATTTATGATGCTGGGTTTGGCCCTTAAGGGACCATATTCACACCAGAAATCATCACAATAAAGATACAGTTCATCTTCCCTCTGAATTTCCCAACTTTTCTTTTGATTAATATGCTTTTTTGGACAAGATAGAAAGCAGTGGGAACCAGCTCCTCTAGTTTTATACCATTTGACAGTTCCCTTCTTTTTGCACAGGCATCTCTGACCAGATTCCAAGTTTCTTTACTGTTCAAAGACTACAAAACAGCTGGGTCAAGGGGCAGAGTCTGTATCCAAATTTATTTTGCTTAAGCTTGAGGTCTGGTCTTGCTTAGCTAACAAGATCTCATTACATCATAGCCCATGTAGCTATGCCTTGGAAAGTCTTCCTTGGACACAGAGATCACTCAGGCTAGTTCAAATGAAGCTTTTTGCACCCAGCACTCAAGTCTTCACTCTCAATTGATAAGAGAATGAGGGGTAGGAAGGAAATAATTGTAAATTTCTTTAATACTTGTAATTGTAGTTTGTGAGGAACATCCCTCTGTTTTACCAGAGAGGCTAGATCCTTCGTTTCATTGCAAAATTTTCCTCTCATCTGCAATGTTACGGAGAAGTCAAATACAAAAACAACAGTACTACTGTTGTAGTAGTATTTTGTGGACTACCAAACCCTGTAAATTTTACATCTCAGACTATTGTTTAACAAAACAAACGAAATACTTGCAAATGTGCTGTCTTTTTACTTTTATACTTATGTCTTCCCACTTGCTTTAGCACATTAATAGAAGATCAAGAATAATTACAAACCAGAATCCAGCTAAGCTTTGAACCCAGAATTTTTCCGTGCTGTAGTAAAGTGATGCATGCCATATGGATTAGTGGAAGACTGTTTCTGAGTAATAGGATGCATACCTTCAACAGCTAAGGCTATGCCTGTTCACTGGCTACAAATTACTGTTGTCTTCAAGATCCATTGTAAACTAACTGAAATAGACTTTTTACAGTAGAGTCCTCAACTTGCAAGTGTTAACTGCTGTTGACATAGAAATCTTAAATATTCATAATAATAACACAACGCTTTTGGAAATATTTATTTTATGTTTATGAATACATCTTCCCACATGAAATATAATATAGCAGTGTTCCTGAATTTTTAAACTGCCTGAAAGAGCCACCGTAAAGTATGGTATGTATGGTCCCATTTATCTTCATGGGGTGTAAAGTACCTGGTGATGACAATTCTAACTCAACACTGCTCATAGATTAGAAAGTCAGACCTGGCTTTTGTGATCATGAATCCACACATACTACCTAGGCTATGCAATTTTCCTGAATGAATTTTTATTTTATAATAGTATATTCCTAGGAAAATTTCCACTCTTGTTTTAAAAATTGATTGTGATGGGGAATCCCTGACAGCATGTAAGAAATAATTTGAGAATAGTCTCACTGTCCAGAATGGTCTTATTGTTAAAAATGTCCCTCTGCACTCTAGTCTGAATTTGTCTCACTGCAGATGCCATCCTTTGGAATCTTTTACATATTGTCTGCTACAGTGAAGACCCCACTATTATCAAAACATATTCCAGATATTGGAATACATGTTTTTTAAATTTGTTTGAATTCTTGATCCTCTTCCATTAACCTTTTCCAGATTTTAATGGTCTCTCTACAAGGGCAGACATATTCCTTCTGATCACAGCCTTGCTCTGAGGATTTTGTTTGGTTGATTATCTGTCCTGATCCCTGTGGGTTTTTAAAAGTGCTGTTTTTTTTCCAAAACATGCTATTTGTCTCACCCTCAGCCCCTCCCAGCAAATATTCTCTGTATATTTTGCATTCCTTTTTCCCACCTATCACTTTAGCCTGTATTTCATTAATTGTTTGGAACTGATATCATATTGACAAGCCTGTCCATGCTGTCCTGTTCACCACTTAGAAATACAGTTAGAGCTTTTGCATTCTTCTGTTCTTTTGGAACTTCATTTGTTTTCCCAGATTTATTGGAAATCCATATTAATACTAAAGCAAAAGCTCATCCCACTCTTTTAAGGTTCTTGAATATCAATTATCTATGTCTATTTATTTAAAAATCTCCAGCTTTTGTAACTGCTGCTTAGTGTCCTCTTTTGTTTCTTGAAAATTGAAACTGTTTATTCATCATATGCTATGATAAAATAATTCTGCTTTATCTTTATAATTTTTAATTTTGTGATCACATTTGCTATATATGACACTGTCCCTCAATTCTATTTTATGTTGGATGCAACTCTCTAAGTTAGGAAATTATTGCTGGCAAGAATAACCCTCTCTTTAAATACTATTGCATTTTTTTAGAAATGGCAGTGTTCAATGCTATTTTATTAAGCTTGTGTTGATCTTCCTAGTTTTAAGACAATCTTTCTCCCTTCAATGCTACAGATAGGTGCTTAAAGTACTGCCAAATGGTATGATTTGATATTCTGCAGTGGGCAACACCTGTTCCTCCATTAGGACATTCATGTATTAGTGTTTGCAGTTTGTCACAACTTGAAAATGATGATGCCACTCTTCTACTCAGTGGGTGGTTATAGCACATATTAGCCAAACTAAGTCTTCAGTTTTGAAGGCTAGTTGTTCTCATTCCCTATCCTCAACTGAAAGACACTGCGGGGATTCAAAGGATCAACGTGAATATCCTGTCTCATCAAACAGTTTAAGAAACCTAAAGACATCATGTCATTCATAAAATAAGTTGCTAATGAAGTGCCTAAAATTCCATTGTTTGATTACATTCTTACTTCTGCTTACCTGCCTTTGTTTTTTTCTGAGGAGGTTATAACATTCATTTTAGTAATCCAATCATAAATATACATTCACATCAGCATTTGAGACAACTAAGGCAAGCTCATTTCATAAATGAATGATATCAATTTCACTTGTTAGCATTCAGGCCCCTGACGCTGATGTACAATAACTGAATTTGAACTTTTATGTTGCTGTCAGTACCTGAATTTTATTCAAAATGAGTATATCTCTTCTGGTATGAGGATTAATCCACTACTGAAATATCATAGATCATTGCTTACATATCTATTGGTATCAGTGTGGGTAGAGCAAATTATGTGCTAAGGACAGTGCAGGAACTGTTCAGGGTTGGTTTTGATGGCTAAGTAGTATTTTAAAGTTTCTCCACAGTATCTGAAGTCTTTTCAAACATGCCTGCCCAAAAATAAGTTAAAACTTAATTTTGAAGAAAAAAAAATCCTTTCTACACTTCTGTTTTTTGAAATGCCAAACTATTGTCCCGTTTCTAGACTACGGTTACATATTTTAAGTACTCTGTGATACACGGACTACTATAACATGAATGGAGTTTTGTATCAGTATAAAGAATACAAGAAGTGCCTTACTGATTTATTGTTACTATTTATTGAGGACCTTTTTATTTTAATTTTTTTGTCTCCATATGCTTTGTAGTTATCTTGTCATAGTCACAATGAAACCAGCAATCTTTCTGTAGATTTTTAGTAATGCTTGCATTGAGTAAGCTTTTACATAATACTTGTATTAGGCCCAGACCAGCCACCATTAAAACCCACGAATAAACTAGCAGTTATCTCCTAGAATAATCCCTCTTAAACCTTTATTACAGCAAGTAGCACCAGTTCACCTGTTATATTAAATTCAATAAATTACTGTAAGAAGTATGCAGACATATCTGCTGTATAGGTAATTCTTCAAATGGGCACTTACTGCTTTTCCCTTCTTCCACATGTATTTGGAGTAGGTTCAAAATAAAGGTTTTCTGTGCATCCATTCAGTGCAGCATGGTGCTGCAGTGGTAGATTTTCAATAAAGAAGAATGCCAGAATTTTGTGTGTGTAGCTTGAAGAGATTTGTAAGAAGTCAGCATCTATTTAAACACTTTTCAAAACCAAATTTTCAACAGTCAGCTGATCCCTTTGATAATCTGGTTTCTTTAAATGGTGCTGAATTCTTTCTTAAAGTGGTGACTTCTGAAAGTCTGAGACATAAAGGACACTCCTGGATGGAAGAATCGTTCCTTTGAGGATGAAATGTTGACCTCTCTCCTGTGGCTACAATGCTTGCTGCCAAGTTCTTGGGACAAGCACTCCAGCACAGGCACACAGAATTACTGGATGGTTGGACTGAGGTAGGAAGGTGCATGTGGTTCAAGCAGCTGCCTCAACATACTTTCCAAAGACTAGACTAAGCTTCAGCTGGAGTCTTGTCCTTGGGAATATGGACCACAGGAGCTAGCACAGTTCCATCCTCCAACTGCAATCAGGAACGATGAATTATGAAAAGGATTTGGGTGTAGTTGCAGTTGGCTATCATGAAAAGCAAATATGTCTACCACATTAGACTGTGCAAATAAAAATAATGTCTTTTAAAATTCTGTGGTTTTTTTAACAACCAGGTATAAAGTTATTGAACTTCTAGTACTACCTCTCCTTGCAAATAATTTGTCGTAAAAAATACTGTTTTTCTGGGTTGCTTATCTTTTTTGCCTCTTGCACAATGAGTAAAATAACTGACAATCTAAAGTGCAGCAATAAGATATCCACTTGTGTAGATGGTACCTCATCTTAAATTTTTCTGACTCTCCTCCTAGCTGTATTGGGTGTGTAGCTGTAGCAATGAAAAAATGTTTTTTCTGTTGAAGGAAGGTGAAAAGGAGAATGCTGAGGAAGCAAGTATTATATTGTCATTTATGTGATTACAATTTTTTACAAATTTGGAAAACAAAGTTACTTTGCTGCTCCTGAATCACAGAACTCTGTAATTCACATCTACAAGGCAGTATCTCTACTGCCTTAAAAATACATATTCTGAGGTTGCGTCCTGAAGTCCTCTTAAATAAACCTAAAAAATGAACTTGTTTATTTAGTGTTTGACTAGCGTAAAACTCCTGCATCTAACCATATTGTTAACATCCACTGTCTGCTTTCAATTTACTTCCCAAACCCATGAATTCTATACAACTGCTTGTGGTCAGAAAGATGACTACTTAATACATGCTAATTTGTGTGTATGACATAGAAATGGTTTCTAAAAAGACAGCTCTGTCCCTTAATCCTAAATACTGACAGAATTTCCAGAATTACCACAATGTTGCTGCAGGTATGTAAACGTCATGAAACTGAAAAGAATTTTGTTTCCTTACTGTGGTCTGTGTGTCTGTTGTACCAAAGGAAAGCATTGTCCAGACACTAAATCTATTTCCCTAGATGTAAGTATTTTTTGCTTAAGAAGAAAGATCTAGAACATAAATGTATGCTCTTCTTGGTATTACAAAGCCCACTCATTTACTACTCCTCTACTTCTCTACTCCTTTACCAACCCACACACCTTTTTTGTTCTGAGTGAGGCTGGAGCAGTTCATCTGAAGATGATGCTTCCCACCAGAGCACAGCTTGTGGCAGAGGCACTTCTATACAACCTTCTCCTGAGGGCTGAGAAAGTACTATAGCTGGAAGAGGAGAGTAGAAGCAACAGAATAAATAAAATAGAAAAATTTGCCTCTCAGGAAGATTTTTGTCAGCCTTAATGAAAAATTTCTGCAAGTCTCTATGTCTTAAGTTTTGCTCTGTGGAAATCATGAAAGGGAAAAATGCAAATAAATGAGCACAAGACAGAAAAGGAAAGGTTGGCCTTCAGACCTGGGTGGTACTTGTGAAGACTCATTTTTTCATAGTCAGGACTACATTTTCACTGTTGAGCTTGCTTTTTGACTTACTTGGCCGCTATATACAATCCCAGTTACTCCATAACCTCAAGATGGGCATCTGGGCTGCCTCTGCACAAGGCTGAGGAAGCTGGGAACTTTGGAGTGAAATTCACAGTGGTCACTGCTCTGAGTTGCTCAAGGCAATTGCAGAAAAGGCTGAAGAGACAACATTGCCTTTACTGCTTCCCTTCTTGGCGTTGCCATGCCCTGCTACTTCACTATTCAGAGCCCTGAACACTCTTCGGGAGATGGTGTTTGTATGGTCTGTTTCATAAAAGCCACGGGTGTTCCCACTGTTGGTTTGAAACATGACAGCAAAGGGGAGTCACTGCAATGTCTTTTCTATATATACACAGTAACTAAATTATGATGCTATTCTAATGGGCTTCTAGACCCTCCTTGGGCCTAGGCCATCAGTCACCTCCTGGGACCATGACCTAAGCACTTGGTTTGGGTTGGTCTGGAGTAGGGCTGTAGTGCCCCTTTGCAGACCAGCTGGAGCAGCAGAAGAAGTGTGGGTGCACAGCCCAGCAGGTGGGACACTTACAAAGGAAATGGGAGCCTTGGGTCACTGGCTGCTCTAAGGACTGACTGGGCATTTGACCTAATTACAATTTAATGCTCAGCTGCGCAGAAGATGCCTAGTCTTGGGAGGTTGGTTAAGTTGAGGAAACTCACCAAGCTCTTTGGCCTGAACGTGACAGTTCTTAATTTGAGTATTTTCAGAAGTGGTACCTTAGAAGCCTAAGCAAATTTATTGGCACCTTATCAATGTAAACTCCCTGGAAGCTAAACAAGGTTTTGAAAGATTACAATCTTAGATTTACATGCCTAAATTTTAGTACCATCTTAGAGGTCAGATGTCAAACTTTTCAGAAGTTATGAGCTGTTCATGAGACTCACAGCTACTTGTTTATGTATGTTTGTGATACTGCTCCCTGGGTTATACTTTGGCAACTCACCAAAAGGTTTAGCAATCTTAAAACTTTCCTCACCTTTGGCTAAAAAAGACTTTCATATATACAACTAATGGTTGGGGAGAGCAGGACCTGAAAAGTCCTGCTTGGCTTATTTATCCAAACCTGGCCACAAACCAGGAAAAGATTCCAGAAGGATGTATAGGTCATCTTCATATATAGATGTCAAACATAATGTCAAAAATTCTGACATGTTTTTCCAATACAGAAATTGAGTTTGAAGATTTGCACAACTTTTTGTTGTGCAAATCTCCCCCGTATCCCCCCCCCCCCCCCCATCGAAGAAATGAGACTGACACAGTGTAATCCCTTTGGTTTGGTCAGTGCTGTACAGGGCAGCATTTGTATGAACTCAAGCAAGACAATTTTGAGAGCCATGCTTTGTTTTTCTTTTTCCCAGCACTTCTCAATTATTTGGTTTTTTTTAAGTTTGGTTGCTGCTATAATGTCTATTGAATAACTTAAAAATGAAATTATACTATATTATGGATATATAAAACTGTAGGCAGTGCAAACACTGAAATCATCAGCAAATTTTTGTACACAAGGTTTTTACCATATCTTCCTAAATTGGTAATTGTTTGTCAGATGAATGTTAAACACCTGTTTCACCAATTCACAAACCTTACTTTTAATATTGACTCAAAGAGCCTAGTTGTTTATGAGAACTTAGCTCATCATGGAGAAGATAGAAAATGTAATATTTTTTTTGAGTAACATGAAAACAACATGGTAGACAAAGGAATACTGAAAGTGTTTATTGCCTGCAGCATAATTCAGCATTTTATGAGATAGCCTGGAAAGTGGACATAGAGTTTCAGAGGAAATGAGTTTCTTTTTTTGACACATTGACAAACTAAAAGTGAAAATTTCCTTTTGAATTTCAACAGTAGGATATAGTTTTTCTGGGAGTAGGAAGCAGATTGGGAAGCAGAATTTATAGGAGTGTGTTTAGCCACCATCTTCACCTCAAATAGTAACGGGAGATGCTTAGTGCTAATTACAGTGTAAGGACTATGAGCACATGTGAATTGCCAGGCTGAAGACAAAGTTCTCCAAATTTCTACAGTGAAAGAGAAACAACTTGAAAGTTAACCTTTAAGGATAAGCATTCCATCCAGCAACACATTTGGATCAATATTCACTAAAACACACCTGTCTTGAAATAGGAACTGTGATAAAATAATGATAAACTTGATGGTTTTCATGGTAGAGTTCTGTGACGATCCTTACTTGCATGAGTAGCCATTGGCCTCTGAAATGTAGGGAACACCAATATGCAGAAAATCCCAAAGAAAACATTCCTTGTTTCTTGAGTAACTATAGCAAATGGGCATTTGCAAGCTCTTTAACTGAAGAATTTAGAAAGAGTTAAAGTCTGATGTGAAACTTTTACAAGGACATAGAAGTTGCCATATTTACCCTGGGTAATATAAAATAATTTTATGCTTCTGCTAAGGATTTGCTTATAGCTCTCCAAGTTGTAAGAGTAATCAGAGGAGCTTCTTCACAGATATTATTCCAAGGTGTGTTTTCTATATATTCCTTTTCAAAATGCAGCATTGCAGAACAGGTATACAAAATGGGCTAAATTGAATCCTAGAGCTGCAATATGAGAGATCTGTTCAGTTTTTTCCTGTTTGTTTTGGTTTTTCGTTTGTGGTTTTTAGGTGTGATTTTGTTTTGTTGTTTTATTATTATAAATGTTATTTTCTTTAAATTTAGACTATCTTTCTATGAACGCAATCTCCCGAGGCCAAGAAGTGCTATGAAGTGTGGGTGCCTATGTGTTTTGATGAGCAACTGCTTGGGGCCATCAGGTGCCAGAACAAATCCTTTGGCCTGGCAGTGACGCAAGTGGCAGTGGACAGATGCGTGTCCACAGCAAACTGCTGCCCGTCACTCGGGAGTCTTCAGCCACACCGGGAAAACCACTCTGCCAAGGCGGCAAGAGTTCGAGGCGAAAAAGAAAAAACAAAGTTGCCAGCTCTCATTACGATTACTATACGTCTGAACTTTTGTAGTCCCGAAGCTTAACGACAGATGGTGGTGTAACTCCACCGATTTTGCAGCGTCTCCCTTTCTTTGATGTTGTAATATAGATTCTCCTCGATTTGACTTCGGTTAAAACCAGCATTTTCTGCTCTTTCCGTAGTGTCTCGGAGCGGTACACGGGGAGGAAAGGGAACGAACCTCTTTCGAAGAGGTGCCTGTTTGTGTTCTTCGCTTTCTAAACAACTGTAATGGAAAAAGGCAATCTGATAGACACCTAATACTGCCAGCTGCACAGAGAAAATACATTAAACTAATTAAAGGAAGATAGTTTCAAAGAGGTTTATTTCAAGCGAGAAATACAATTGTGCAGATGAAGTCTCGAACCGTAAACAGGAACAAATAAAACGCACCAGCCTTTTTCATTAGAAAACCGAGTTATATTTTATACCGTAATCGTCGTTGTAAAAAACAAAAAAAAGTGGGGAAAGTATGTGTTTGTTTAGCTTTAATTTTGCGTGAGACCGCCGAGCCGCGCAGACCCGAGCACCGCCGAGTAATAGAAGCCAAGCACCGTGTTGTTACCTGCGTGTTGTGCCCTCCAGAGAGAGGGGGCTGCCTGCAGGGCCGCCGAACGGGACGGGGATTCAGCTCCGTGGAACAAAGCGCAGCCCAGGCAGGGGGACGGGGCTGGGAGTGCTGCGAACATTAGCGGTAGCGGAGGGCGCCCGGCCCGACGGCGGCGGCCCGTGGCGGGGCAAGACAGGGCAGGGCAGGGCCGGGCAGGGACAGACCCGCGGGTCGCCGTGTGCCGCCGCTCCCGTCCCGCTGGCCGGGGATGCCGCGGCCCGGTGCCCAACGAAGTTGGCGGTGTCCGCGGCCGAGCCGGGCCGCCCCTCCGGCTCGCTGCCGCGGGCTACCCCCAAAGAAGTGCGCTGCACGGCGCCTCCCGCCGGCACCCTCATTTGGCCGCCGCCGCGGACGGTTCCAGACGGAGAGCCGCTTCTCTCCCGGGGCGCGCCTCCCGCCCGCGGGGAGGAGGGGCGGCGGTCCCCGAGCCGCGCAGCCTGCGCCCCCGCGGCGCCCCACGCCCCTGCCCGCGGAGCCCGTCGGCGGCCGTACCCTGCGGGGCCCGATTTCGTTTGCGGGCCGACGGGGCGCGGGGCGGCGAATCGGGCGCGGTTCCCCACCCCCCCCGCTGTCCCGCGGGGCGCGGGGCCGTGCCAGGCGGCTGCCCGCGGGGACTCTGTCCCGCGCCGCTGCGGCTCCGCGAGGTGCGCGGCGAGTGTCCCCCGCAACCGTTGCGGTCGCGGCTCTCCGCGGCAGCGGGAAGCGCCCCGGTAACCCGTGCAGCGACGGGGCAAGGAGGGGGGGGGGCGAGGGGCAAAGAGACAAAAGAGCCGCGGGTAGCAAATAAATATATTTTACGGCCACCCATCGGCAGCGCCGCGGCCCCGCGAGCCTCTGCCCCGGCGCTGAACTTTCACCTCGCGAACCCGGCCGCGCCCCATTGGCTGCCCGCCGGCCCGCCGCGCCCCGCACGGCCCCGCCGCCGCCCCGGCCCCCGGCCCCGCCGCCGCGGGCGGGCGGAAGGGTGCGCGGTGGGGCGGGGGGCGGCCTGGGCCGGGGGCCGCCGCGGGGGGCCCTGCCGAGTTGCCAGAGTTGCGACGGCTCCGCCCCGCGGTAACAGCTCCCCCCCCCGCTCCCGGGGCCGAGCGGCCGGCAGTGCCCTCGCCGGGGCTGGCCGGCGGCCCCGGCAGCGAGTGGCGCGGGGCGCGGTGGCGGCGGGCAGTCTGCCACTTGCCTGTAACAGCGAGCGGCAAAGTTTGTGGGATTTTTAATTGTATTAGTAAATGCGGTGACTGTTAATTCTGAGGGACAGTCACTTGTGATCCTGGCCCTCGGCGCGTACAGAGAGCCCCGCTAACGCAGCACCGCGCGGAGAGCGTGGGGCCGGGACTGCACGATGATTAGGTGGGCTCCGAAATATCAAACCCCACGTTCCCCTCGGCCAGCGCCGTCCGGTTTCTCCCGCACTCACGCGAGTACTTCCACCCAAACACACTCTGGACGCCAAATGACCAGGAACCGCGGCGGGGACGAGGGAGGACACGACTAGTTTTCCCCATTTCTAGACACTTCCCTCCCCGCCCCCTCCCCGGTACCCCAGTCGGGAATCACTTAAAAGTGTTTTTCCCCGGGGGAGCGGGAGTCCCCGGGCTGGCCGGCCGCGCACGCTCCCCACCGCGCCACCCCAGACAAGCGGAGAGCGGCCGATCTCCGCTGCGGGGTGCCGGAGGGGTCTTGCACCTTGCTCCGAATCCTGGGGGCGGGGAGAAGAAAAGTTTCGGGGCCCACGCGTGCTTCCTCGGCAAAGCAGATGCTGGCGGCCAGGCCTGCTCCGCCGACCCCTCCCACGTGGGTCCCCCGGGCTGCCTTGGCGGGGCCGCGGCACCTCGGGGGCTGCCAGCAAGCTGCAGCCGGCCGGCACTGCCAGCACAACACACGGCTTTGTTTTCCACCCGTCTGCTAAACTCGTTGTGTCTAACGGAGCCGGCGGAGCGGGGCGGCAGGAGGGGATAGGGGGCGGGAAGGGGCAGCCGCCGCCAGCAAACAACTTCCCCGACGGTTTGTTTACATAGCAGGTGGAGCTGCCGTCCGCCGCGACCCAAGCTCCTGCTCCGCCGGGGACCGGCCGGGGGAGGCGCGGGCGGAGCGGGGCACGGCCCTGTGCATCCCGCCTCACTTTTTTTTTGTTGCCATTCCCCCTCTGCTGCTCCCCCCCCCCACACCCCCCCGCGTTATTAGCACTTCTGTGCAGGCCACTCTGCGATCATGTGAGGGAGGGCTCTCTCCGTACTCCCCTCTCGCCAAAGCAGCCGGTGTGTGCAGCGGCGGGGTTTTCTTCCCCCCCCCCGTCTTCTTTTTTTTTTTTTTTGCATTCCCAACAAAACACATACACACAGGCGGCACACTCCGCACACGGCCGGACCCGCACGCCGGGGGAGGGAGCGCGGCACCGCCAGCGCCAGGCAGCACCAGCCGGCGGGAGGGCGCGAGGCTCCGCCGCCGCTCCGCGCCCGCGGAGGGCCCCGCGCCGCCCGCCCGCCCCCGCGCCCCCGGCCCGCGCGGCGGCTCCGCCCGCAGGGACTCTGCATGTGCGCGGCTGAGCGCGGTTCCGCTCGCCCTTTTTCTCGGTGTCAGCTCGCCGGGACGCCCTGCACGGTGTCTGCTCCCGGTAAGTGATAGCGACCCCCAAACACCCCCCCACCCCCCCCGCCCCGCACACCCGTCCCCTCCTCCCGCTGCTCCCCGGTGCGACTTGCTACTTCCACCCGCTACCCCCCCGCTCCGCTGCCGCTCACTGACTTGCCGCCGCGGGAAAGTTTGGCAGCGGCCGGCGCGGCCGCAGCAGTGACATGTGTCAGGTCTCTGAGCACCCGGTGGCTCCGCTCCCAAATATACACGGCGGGTGGGGGGCGTGGGGCGCACCCGGCGACTGCCGGTGCCCCGGCCGGAGTTGGGGCCGTGCCCGCCTTACCCGGCGGGCCGGGCCGGCGGTGGGAGCGGGGCGGAAGCTCTCCCTAAACCACCCGGGGTGGCAGCGGGTCGGCGGGGCCGACCTCCCTCCGCGCAGCGCCGCGGACCCTCCCGCCCCCCTTGTAATTAAAAACAAACAACCTGTAGCCTCTCCGCACGGAATAGAAGTGCGAGGCGGAGAGGGCTCGGGGCCAGGCTGCGAGGGAGCTTGTGCGGGAGGCTCGGCTGCCCGCGGCTCCCCTCCCCGTTTGTGTGGTGTGGGTTTTTTTCTTTTCCCTCTTTTTATTTTTTCTTTTTTTTTTGTTGTTTTGTTTTTCCCCGAGACCTCCCCAGCAGACAGCCCGGGTGAAGAAACGTGTCACGTTTCTCCTTTGTGTGCTGCCTGCCCGCCGGAGGGAGAGGCGCACCCCAGCCCCCGCCTCTCCGCCCGCCCGCCCGTGCGGAGGGGCTGCTGCCGCCGCCCCCTCGGGGCGCCCCGCGCTGTGCGGCCCCGGGGCGCCCCCGCTGGCGTGGGAGGGGAAGCGCAGAGGCGACGAGGTGCCCCTGGTGTCGCGGTGCCCCCCGGCGCTGTTTGGGCTGCGCAGGGAACAGTCTCGTTCCTCTACCCAAGACAAAAATTACCTAAACCCAAGAATTAATAAATAACGATGTTGGAGCTGCGGGGTTCCGGAGGTGGCCTCCGTGCCTGGTACGTAGGGGCCTTCCCTTAAAATTGGCTCTTGAAATTGAAAAGGTCTGCGGGAGTTGGAAAGTTTGGGAAGTGTGATTGATTTTGAGGAGAAGGGAGCGGCAACGGCCCCAGCTATGGAGCGGGATAGGCTTTGCCATGCCATCGGGAATGCCAGGGCAGCCACGCGAGGGAGGGCGAGCTCTGGTCCGCGTTGTGCCGCTTCGAGCACGGGTGCGCGGGCGGCAGCGCTCTTGGCCTCCCGTAGTCTGCCGGGAAGCCTGTGCCGCCCGTCGAAGCCTGCACGGCCAAGGTAAAGGCAGCCGGTGAGCCGCTCTTGCTCTTTCCCGCAGTCCGGCTCATGCCAGGTTCGGCGGGCAGCGGGCCTGTGTCCCAGCGTAGCCTCCGGCCGAGAACACTTGCGAGCGCTGGTAAGGTCCCGAGATGGAGCTCCTGGAGAGGGGAAAAGCCCGGGCTGTGGGCAGGCAAGAAAACATTCATCTAAGATTTGTGGGAGTAGTCCAGACAGAAAGCAGACTGCTAGTATATTCTCCTGGAAAAATAATCTCAGAAGTAACCACTCCAAATTTATGGTATTGTCCTCTGTTAGTAAAGAGTGCAGAGCTGCAGATGGAAAAACAGACAGTACCCTCTACCAGGGAACCACTTCTACTTTTAAGAAGTCTTGCTTGTGTATGTACTTACTTACCGAAAGAAACACAGAAGTTTCCCTTCCAAAGAGGATTTCCCCTGATCTTTTCCGTGCATTAAAACCCCTATCCAAACTCATTCTAGTGAGTGGGAATCTTTCCATTGACATCAGTAGGAATCGCTCCATTGACTCCACGGGCTTGGGCCAGGCCCTTGGAAATTTTGTTACAAATGTGGGACTTGGAAGTTGCGCCTGGTGTCTATATCGGCATGTTAATTTCAGGAGGGGGGTGGGAGAGAAGTCAAAGTTTTAAGAGATTTTGACAGGTTTAAATTTTTTCTTCTGCATGCTAAGTAATTTAAAACCATTAAGGAAGAACGCTACTGCTAGTAATATTACTCTAAAGAAAATATGATTAATTATTAAATTGGTTTCTCTAATGCTACACTAAATCCTTTTGAGATATGTTCAAATCAGTATTTTTTTAATCTAAGTTTTTTTCCTGACTATAATAATTTGTAATGTAAATGTAATACTTAAAAGACCCCTATTTTGTAGTAATTTGCTGTGCTTCTTACAAAGTGGTAGTGTCCTGTAGCATTTTTGTATACTTAAATCATTCACTTAGGTACTCAGAATAGTAGATTTCAGAACGGTTGAGGGAAAGGAAAGAGTGTTTCAAATGTAGCATTTCCAAAATACATATAGTAACCTTCATGCCCATTGATAGGTACCTTAGTGACATACAAAAGTCATATAATTAGACATCCTAATTTATTCTGTTAATGTGTAACACATGAAACACACTGCTTCATGTGAGGCCTTGTTGGTGTAGGCTTTAAGGTTTAAAAGTAACCTTACTAGGGCCGTTAAGCAGAATCAATTGTATAAATATTTGTGTATTTCTTTGTTTTTAGTTTAACCGCGGTGATCGGTTCGTTGTGTCACAAGATCTTCGCTACAGTGCAGTGTTTATAACATTTGAGAGACGAAAAAGCCTACAGGTTTTGTAGCTTTCTGTTTAGTGAAGATTCGTGTAAAATGACCAAAGAGAGTCTATAGGGAACAACCACATTAGAGGTTTTTTTCAATGTGAGGAAGATTAAAAGAAGTATATCAAGTTCAGGACATTTTAATCAGTGTATACATGGTACTATATTAAAGTTTCACTAGGGTTTATACAATAGTCAGGTGAATAGCTTCATAGGTTTTTGAAGTGACTATTTGTTGGTCTTTTTTTTTCAGTAATCATCTGTTGCTTATACATTTTTTAAATGCTTTCTGTAATAGAACTTGTTGGAACCAATATTTTAAAATTAAAGGTGTATTTGCTTAGAAATATTCCTGTCAGACTCCATTATATTTTTTGGAGAAGTTCTTATTGGACTCGAATGTATTTAAAAAAAAAATACTGTAGTATAAGAATTATTTTTTTTTGACTGATTTATGTGAGCTAGAATAAGCTTTTTGTATTCTGATGAATATACCTGATTCAGCATTGCATGCATAGGAGTTATTCAAGGCTAGTGGGCTGAAAACAATAGAAAACTTCTGAGATGTGATCCATGTTGTGGCAGTGTTTTGCTATGTGTCATTGAAAATGTCACTTAACCTCTTTGTTTTTCATCATTGAAATGTGAGGGCTGGTATTTATCTATCTCTCTGATAGAGTGATTAATTAATTTTTCTTGAACACTGAGTACTCTTTTGTTCCATTTCTATATTTACCAGGTTTATTTTGGAGAAATTAAATTCTGATGGTGGTTGAAAATGAATGGTTAATGGGAGTCATCATGTTTTTTCTTTGTGAGTGAGATCGTGAAGAGGTCACTTGCTCATAGGAATTGAAAATGGTTTAGGACATAGGTCACTGAAAAGTACGCACGGAATGATTTTGACTGAAGAAAACTGCAAATCATGATCAAACTGAAAAATGCTATCAACTTTGTTACAAAATAATATTTTTTTGTACACTGGGACTGATAACTCTTTTTAAATTTTGTGACAGCTAGTAAGTCTAGAAGTAATGCAAATTATCTATTCTTTTTTCACAGCCACTGTAGCATACCTCTCAACTAATCCTTGTTAGAAGGAATATTTGTCATTTAGATTCCTGTTCCCTGCCCTGTTTTGACTTGAAATCTTTTTTGATCATATATGTAAAATAGAAGGACCGGAAAAACAGAATAAAAAAGATGAAATTATAGAAAAGCTTAGCTGTAATAAACTAACCTCTTTAAGTTAATCTTAAAACTGCAGTTGTATAGTTCATTGTTAGTCGTTTAAAGGTTTTCTTCCACATTTGTTCCTTCACAGAATGAGCACAGTTATTGTAATAATTACCAGGGGTAACTTTAAACTTAAATTTCAAAACTTCTAGATCAGCCTGAAAACAAAGAGCAGTCCAACAGATATTATTTAACACTGATGATCTTTTTTTCTCCTTTCTGAAGCTTTCAGTAGTTTAATCAAACTTACTACTTGCAAAAATCTTTCAAAATGTTTACTGCAAATTATAAGAGAGATCTATCCTTTGTTGCAAGATTTGCATCTGTTTCAGCTTTACTGCTTTTTTTTTTTAATCCCATTTCTGATAGGTTTGCGTTTTAAGGGCAAGATGATGTTTTATGTCAGAAAGCTGGATTTGAAAGTGCCAGCAATAGCTCGCCTATGCTGTCATCACTGAAGTAGCTGAAAATAATCTCTTTAATGAATAGTTGCTATGATGTTTATTGGTTCACCAAAAGTGTAGTTTGGGACGGTGTTAGAAAGTAGCACTTGAACTCTGAGGAGTGAGTTATGTGTGGAATTGTATTTCATATCAGGATTTTGGTTCCTAGTCTAAGAAAAATAAAATTCAAATATTGAGCACATTGTCTTATGCTATTGACTATCTTAAGTCTTTTTAATAATTTGTAGAGTTTGTTGAGGAGAGGGAATAAGAACATTGTAGTTTTAACTTTTTGTTTGGTTAATTAGTTATTCCTTTTCCCTGCAAATAGTCATCACACATCTATAGCTGGAAAGGGTTTTGCTGCAGTTTGTTTCTGATTTAACTATATATAGTCAGGCTGGCTGCTGAGGGCAGAGCCTATTCCCTTGGGTACAGTGGACTGTACCCTCTGTGTGCCCTGAGTGTGGGTGTCTCTTCTGCTGGGTGGCAGAGGGCTTTGCTATAGGTAGCACTGATGACTTTCTAACTTATCAGGCTGAGGAACAACAAGCAGACAGCTTTAAGGGACAGGCAGCACCTTCATTCGAAGTGCAGAAGGGAGATTTTCTGCCCTGCCCATCCCTCCACCTACTTGCTGCTACGCGATGGCCATTCTGGGGTAGAAGGAGTGACTACAGATCTCCGTCATACAACCCAAACCCTCTTTGAGGTTCACAGGCTGGCTTTTGACTTACCTCTAGAGCTTGCTTGTTTACCAAGGAGCTTCAGTCTTCTCCCTCCTTCCTATGAGCATCAGGTGCTGAAAGTGGGTGGTGGGGTGTCCGTTTTGAGAAGTTACCAACCCATTGGTGGTTGCAGGGTCCACACGGACAAACTGTAAGTCCTTTGCTCAGTGAGCTGGTTCTTTGGATCTCCGCAGTGCATCAGACCACAGTTGCAAATTGCATCATATTAAGTATTTCTGTAAGGTGCTGATCTCAGTCTTGTTTCAGCTAGTTTGCCTCCAGGATGTTGTGAGGATGACTGAGATTCCTGCGGGCCTGTGTGAACCTTGTCCTGATGGGAGATACTCTTTACCGTTGGGCCCAAAACTAGAAATTGGTTTGAAGAGTGACGTTTTGAGGCTAGAGGGTACATCGATATATATAACTGGAAAGTTGTTGGGGTTTTCTAAGCACATTATTTCATTGAATAAGTATTTACATTGTTATATTGTTACGAAGAAAATCCTATATCTTTTAAGATTGAAGTTCAGTTGATGATCTTGGTAAAATATTTTTTTTTTCCTTCTCAACATAAGGTGTATTTTGCAACTTTGGTCCGAATTTGTCTCCTAGGTACATCCAAATTCTGATTTACTCCATATTCAGTTTCTGTATTCAACCTAAACCAACATGTTACATATTATTGAAATAATAATTAAGTATTTTATGTAATTTGAAACTATGTATACATAATTTGACTAATTAAATGTTTGATGTATCTGTATGTTACAGCAGTCTGATCTTGATGGATATAGCCACCTTGATTTTTGGGATCTGTCCTTTCAGAAAAGGAAGGAGAATGGCTGCGCAATATTAGCTTATTACATTGCTTGTCCAATAGGACCAGATCGGATAATTCAGTCTGAAAAATTAAGGAACTTGTGTTTAGAGAAACAGTCTCAGAGTTGCCAAGCTATGTCAAGTGTAATACTTTAAGTATCTATCAGATGTTGATGTTGAATTTGCTCAGGAATGGTGAAGAGAATTTAAATGAGGTGAAATCTCTAAACACCATTTAAACTTTGCCATGTTGTTGGTGCTAAGTCTTGTAAAAGACTTAGTCACAATTACATTGTTGATTTTTTTTCTTTTTAAGTCTTACTGTTGATGTTGAGGAGGCATATTGTTCTCCTGGAATTGTGTCGCCCCCAGTAAAACAAGTGGTGGGTAATAGCTGTGTAATAAAACCTGTAGCTGACGTTTAACTACTTGGAAATTAGATCAGAAACTGTCAAGTTTTACAATGTACAAATAATATAGAGGAAATTTTTAGGGTTAGTGGTGGGAAGCCACGCAAGGCTTTGCAAAGGAGAGGGACAACATACAAACAATGGAGAATTGGGGAGTGCTGTGGAAAAAGGCCAGAGAAAACATGTGGCTGGCCGGGAGCCAGCAAAAGTGCAGGTAGCACTGCCAGGAGGTAGGCAGCTGCTCAGAAAATAGGGGCTCGGGTTCTCAGAAGAAAGAGCAATGTGATTTTCATCTGGTGCCCAATATAGAAAATAAATTTTTTCACCTTCACTCCTTCTGTGGGAAGAAATAATGAACTTTTTGCATGTCAGTGTTACACACGTGTCAGACACAGCTCTGACAGGCACAGGAGTTACACCCGGTTACACTGGCCCCAATTGAGGCTGCTATTTTTTAAATATTAGATCTTGTTAATTCCAATGTGTGTCTTTATTTGTTAGTTGTTACATTGAAAGTTGATTTTTACTTACTGAAGAAAAGTATAATCTTCTTAGTGTGACAGAGGAGGGAGAGAGGTCTTTTGAAGATAAAGAGGGAAGAGAACTCTCTAGAAAACAGAGGCTAGTGTCTTTTAGAGTCTAAAACAGAGTAATTGAAATATTTATGATTCAAGGCACTTCTCTGTGAAAGAACACAAACAGGACTGTGGTTTTATTGCAGTACTTACAGTATTCTCATGACCTAAAAATGAAAACACGAAAACCTAATGCACTCAGGTGTGCACAGGCTGCAGAGATACACGTATTTGCCGAACTGTTGTGCTTTTCAATTGTGTCAACATTTTCATTTTTGTAGAATAACATCTTCAACAAGGAATAAATAATGTTATGTATAGAGCAGGGCGAATATAAGAGAAAGGGTGCTGAGCACTCCTTGATATGTGGCAAAAATTATTCATCATAAAAAGTCAATTAATGGAATGTATGAGTGCTAAACCTGTAAAAATATTAGGACGGAACTTTGCTAAAAATCTTTATGCCTTTGTGCAGAAATTCATTCAGACCCATTTATTACCAGCCTTGAATGCATTTAAATTACTTTTAATGTTGTGATGATGCTTGTCAGTTGTTCTCAGTACACAATAACTGTTCAGCTGGACATTGAGGAATACATATGGTCAGTGATTCAACAGATAACTATATTGAATATACAGAAGAAGTTTCACATAGTATCGGTAACTCCTTACACATTCTTTTGCTTAAGAAGAAGAATTAAGTGTATTGTGACAGAAACTTTAATATATTTTGTATTTAATTCTATTTTAAGTGACTTAGATCTTGTAAAAGAGTTAAAGGTGTGCTTAGCATTGGATGCTCTAGATCTGTTCTTGGGTTTCACTTTATTATCAACCAGGAAAGGGTGTGAAGTATGCTTGAGTAAGCAACAATGTAAATTTTGTGACTTACAATATGGAAACCTTTTAAAAAATATTGGTTGAGGTTTCTTTGTTGGGTTTTTTTGGTTTTGTATCTGAGAGCCAGATCATGCCCTCGAATCACAGAGAAGCCAGAAGAACGGTAGAACTACCAAAACATTTGTGTACAGCTTCAGGACAGTGCTAGGTGAGGAAGTTGATGATCAATCTAATGTCTCTTCTGTGAAGCCATGCAGCTTTGGAAGTGGTGTGGGTTTGTGTCTGTGCCTGCACATGTGTCTGCACAACATCTCAGGGCTCCTTTCTTCATCCGCAGCTTTTCAGGAAGGAGACCAGGGCCTTCAGAAAGAAAATAGATGTATCTGCATGCGTTTACTGCATCTCAGGTTATGGGACAGGAAACACTCTTAAGAAGAGTGCAGTTTGTCTTTGGCTGTAACAGTGAATGCCTAGAAACAGTGTTTGAGGAATGTGGTTCTCCAGACAGAAGGTGACCATGCTGATGAGTGTTTTATAACATAAAAAAGGTGTTTAAAGGGTTGTGATGGGAAAACCTGGCCTTCCAAAGTCTTCCTTCAAAAAATGAGGGAAGTGTGCTTTCAGACTAGGTTTGCATTTGTTTCCAGACTATGCATGGCTTGCAACATCGGTGTCTTGCTGTGCTTCAGTTTCAGGTTGTCCCCTGAGGTGGTTGTGGGGTCTAGGGGTGCCTGGACTGGCAGTGGGGTCTAGAGTGGTGAGTGATGGAGTGGCTCTATCTGCTGGTGACAGCTTGCCACCTGTCAGGGCTCTACTCAGATGGAGCTTCCCAGCTCCTGTGGCATGCAGGTGCCCTGCTTGTGTCTTCACCAGTGTCAGGCGTCAGGAGAGGGCATGCTTGAGACAATGGCCATATATTTGTTTGAAAAATTCAAGACCTTCAGCCCTAATCTCAAGTTTTCTGAAGCTGATTTGAAGATTCCCTTTTTTGGCTTAGGCACCAAGGTTGTTTGATGCTTTACATGAGTTTGTATGTGCCTGTGCAAAACAGGTTTCTGAGGTTGAGGAGTTACCAGTTGCTTAGCTCTTCTTCAGGGCCACCTAGAGTGAGACTGGTGATGGACTGCTTGTGCATATTTAAACCAAAGCTATGTTTTTTCAGTTTTTGTTTCAATACAGGTTCTAATACCAACGGTTTCGTAGACCCTGAAGCAACTCACCACGAAGATGAAAAAATCTATATTCAAAATGACTTTTTCATAACATTTAAATATTTTGAGGGGTTCACTTTCATTTATTCACTAAATGGATCTTAAAAAGTACATCAGTCAGGTACATAATTTGGGAGGATCCAAAGACATAAATAAGACATTCCTAAAAAAATGAACACTTGTTTTAAATCAGTGATGTCCAGCCCAATCAGCCAGGCATGGCAGCCAGGTATGTGTGAACACCAGTAATTCACTCCATATTTGTCTAGAAAGGGTATGGCTATTGGTTGGACATTCCTCTCACTTCTTGAGACTCTTCCTCCCCCTTATTATTTTATTGTCCCTGCAAAGCCGGAGAAAGGTGGCAGATGGAGAAAACCGTGTACTTGACTGGTCCTACTGAGTTGCAGGCTGAGCACTTGCGTTTTAAATCTTTGTGTGACTCAGTAGAAGAATACATTTATATTATTTGATTATGTGTAAAAATGAAACTTACTGTCCGGGACTTAACTAAGGTGCTATTTTTAATCTATGTTTCAGTGCCTGTCTTCTGTAACTGGAATGAAATTTTAAACTGAAACTATTAGCCTTATTATACATAGGTGCCTGCACATTTTGCGAATCAATAATATCCAAAGCTCTAATTTTACTTATGTATCATTTAAAAATAATTTTATGAATACTCTTCTATACCCAGTGACTGACATTTGGGTCTTTGTTGCTAACACTGAATTGCTATCAGAATGGGGAAGACACCATTTTTTTTCAAGTCAGTGCTAGGTGTACAGTTTTGCTTCAAATTCACTTATCAACAAAATTTCCTTTAGCTGAATTTCTCTTCATCTAATATGCAGATGATGAGTCGGAGCATAATGTGACCAGAGATTATTAAAAATATCTTTCTCACTGTCACCTGCGATATTACCATAATTGGAACTAAGGAGTCCTCAGTTGCACAATATTTATGTTGCAATCCAAACTGACACAGCCTGGAATGCTGTGGTAGCAAAACAAGACACAGACCCAAGCATCACGCCGTGTGCTTGGGAGGAAGTGAGCTGCTCTTCTTGGAGACCTCCTCCAGCAGAGACATCCCAGGGGTCCCCCTGCTTCTCTGTGGGCTGGGGGGACCAAGGTGGTGAGGTAAGTGCTGGCAACCTGGCTGCAGAGAGCAGTGGCTGGTGGTGGGTGTAGGTGATGCTTTGGGTAAGGCTGCTTTGCTAAGACTGGGGGCTGTGGTAAGAGATTGCTACTTCGCTAAGGCCTGCTGATTGGGATGGGCTCTTTTTTCTCCTGACACTTTGGGGGCCTCTTTGTTAGGAGGTGTTGTTTGGAAGAAACATTTTTAATGTGTTTACTTTTCTTTGGCACTTGGAAATATTGAGTCCTTGTCCAGTGTCGCCTTTACTGCCGAGATTGGTGTAGGCACAGTGAAACCAATGTTTTTCCCTGCTGCACCTCTGGTAGGCTCTGCAACAGCTGATGAACTCGATCTGTTACTCATAACCTTCACTGGCAAGCACGGTTCGGTATATTTGCCTATGACTGACATGCTGAGATCTATGGCCGTGACATATCTGGTCAACTCTTTAAGCCTTTACCTTTAGCATTACTTTAACCCCTCAGGGCTCAGCTGCTTGCAGCATTTAAAGCATGGCAAGAGGTTTTATAGCAGAGATTTGACTCAGCAAGACTTGAGCTACCTCTTGCTGAAGATATGAAATACAATTTGGAGCTTATAATTGCTGCCTAATATGATCTTGGACCCTTACTTAAAATCCATTTAACTGATACTGTACTTTCTTTATAAGGTTATTATTGGGAGCTAACCTTTTCTTGTGTTGTGGTTAAATGTACAATGTAATAAGGGTGTTTTCTAATGTGTTTAAGAGTTGGAAGATGTGTTAGAGGTAACCTTTATGCAGCGAGTTTTATATAGTTGTAGTAAGGAGAGCAATATTAAAATCCTGAACATTAGTACTATCTGAATATAATTTGTTCTCATTCTGTTTTGTGTGTGCCTGCTAGTGGAAGATGGTACAGTATATTAAGAAAAATCCATGTTGTTCTTGAGTAATTATTAACCTAGTGCAAATTACTGTCTTCTGAAATTTTTTGAACTTTGATGATACAAAAATACAAAAAGCGTATTGGATATAATAGATAAGTCACAATTCTTTCTTTCTTTTGATTTCAAGGAGAGGAAACTAAATCCAAGATTTTAGGCACAAAACTGAAAGCCTCTCAGAAATCTTTACTTTCTTGTTTAACTTCTAATAAACAGGCATGGACCATGTCTATTGGATGTCTCCAGGGATCACTAGCTTATAATAGATTTACAGATTTATTTTCCCAAATGACACTTTTGCTCTAGGGTTATTAGTTTGTCTGCTTATGATTGCCTTATAGAAATGCAAGTTTGCTTAGAGCTGTAAGGTAAAATTAAGTATTTCTTATATTTTTTTTCTTAACCAGATACCTTAGTATATATGTAGAATTTGGTATACGTGGAAAGGATTTCAGAACTTGCCTCCCTGCACCCTTCTTGAAACTGCTCTAAATGGTGGTGAAGGCAATTGTAATTTCATACCACAAAAAAGGGTCAGGAAAAAAAAAAATCAACCCCCTAGAAAGATGAGCGTCATAAGTGTGGACAGCCTTTGTTTGGTTTTGTATTTTCTTTTTTCCCCTGCTAGTGTAGAAAGCTCATTCCCACTGTTCAGCATCTTTTTTTTTTTTTCTCCCCTCACTTTTTTATTTTCCTTCCCTTTTGC
The DNA here is from genome assembly GCF_003945595.2 of Pipra filicauda. NCBI lineage: Eukaryota > Metazoa > Chordata > Aves > Passeriformes > Pipridae > Pipra > Pipra filicauda. The sequence goes on from NW_024104543.1 coordinate 4,089,572, forward strand.
CTCAAGGGGGCATTGTGGGTTGGAGAGCGGGAGCAGGTTTTGCACGTCAGGCATATAGGTGAAAAATACTTGTTTTTCTTATGTTCATTAAAACTGCTGTCAGGGGTGAACACATTCGTATGCATGTACTGGACAAGAATGGCTATAAGAGAAACAAAAATTGTTTTTTTATCTTAAGTAGGTGGGGAAGGGGGCATCAGTCATGGCTCATGGGGTTGAAAAATTCATTGTTCTTAACATTGTAAAGAATGATGATAATGTAGACATAGTGCCTTCCTAAAATTTACAAGTATAATTCTTGGCTGAGATGTAGACTTCTTGTGGAACTTTATGATAGAGTTGCTTAATCTCAATGCAGTAAAGATAAATTCATTGATGGTTATGAGGTGTTGATATAATTAAATAGAGAATACCAGTAAATTACTTTCTGAAGTTGAATGACTGTAAACTCCGGTCTTCTAATTTAATCCATCTACTGCTTCCCATTCACTTGCTGAAAGGCTTTGTAGACTGAGAAATTAGCCTTACTCCAGGGACAGTAACTGCGAGAACTAAGTTGGATTCTCTTAGGGGAGAGCCTTGGATGAGAAGTGTTTCCTCAATATAAGTTAATACTGGATGGAAAAAGGAGAACAGAAACATGTTTTTACATTGCTGATCATGTTCAGTGATTACTGTGTTTCTCACTAACTGCCTCGATTCTGTGCCAGTTTGTGGTAGCCCTGACACTTCCACAGAAGAAAAATTAAGAAGCTTACAAACCAGTGAAAAAGATACTGTTGATACGAGAAAAATTAGCTAAGCCCATTTCTTTGGCTGATGTTGCAGTGTTGCTCACTGGCTTTTTGGTTGATCTAAACAAATGTTATCATTCTCTCAGTAGGCAGTGCATTTTCCTTGTGAATTATTTAAGTATGTGCAGAAATTATTCCGTAGAGAAATTAGATACCTCTGAAATTAGCCTTTCACACAAAGGGTAGTTTAGCTGCATGAGGTAAGCGTTCACTCTACACTTTTAACCTGAGCTCTTAAGAATAGAGATGCATGGGAAAATACATTCTTTAGGAAAGTGTCAGTGTCTTGTCTTAGTGGGTTGTTTCTTTTTGCAAGGTATTCCTCACCTAACACACTTTTTTCTGTTACTTGCTTGATACTGTATTGAGGTATAACTGTAGTGTAACCCTTTGAGCTCTGAAAGGGACTTAGAATCGTAAAATCATTTAATTGGAAAAGACCTCCAAGATCATAGAGTCCAACCTTTGACCAATCACCACTTTGTCAGCTAGATCATAGCACTAAGTGCCATGTCCAGTTGTTTTGTGAACACCTTCAGGGATGATGACTCCAACACTTCCGTGGGCAGTCTGTTCCAGTGCTTAACAACCCTTTCAGTGAAAAAATTCTTCCTGATGTCTGACCTGAACCTCCCCTGGTGAAGCTTGAGGCCATTTCAAGGTGAAAGTGCCATGGATATCCAGTAAAAACAAACAAACAACAACAACAACAAAAAACCTGAATGAAAAAAATGATTGTGTTGATTTCGAAAAAAGATTCTTGTTGAATTAACCCCGAAATCTTTTTTTTGATTCAATTATAGAAAGAATGGGAATAGTTTCCTTAAAAACTTGCTAGAAGAGACCTGTCCTTTTGATATTTCTTACAATGTATCTACAGGCTTAATATGGATGTGATATTTGGAAGGTGAAGTCCTACTATTGCTGAAACCCATCAACTACATTTCATTGTTCCAAAGCCTTCTGTGCATTTTGAGTACAGAGGTTGTGGTTTGTACTGCTTGGTTTGTCATAGAAGATTTGAGGGAAAGTGAATTAGCTATTATTTAAATGTTCGTAATTCATTCTGGTATTTTTCAGTGCTTTAAAATAAATTCTTTAAGTTAAAGTTACTTCACATATGTATGCATCTTGTAATAAGGAGTGTGTAAAATAGCTAATAACTCTATCCAAAGTGCTTCCAGCTCTACCATGTCTTTCTCACAAAACATGTTTTGCATAAATGAAAATTGTACTTCTTGATTTTACTTGGCAGATCTGAAGTACTTGCAGTAAATACCATTCTAGCAAAGGTAAACTCCCCCAAAGAGACCCCAGCTGTTAGCTGTCTTGCAAATCAATGTGATATACATTGTACTTTTGACTTGACCAGTTTGATTCTTGCAGTATAACATCATTGCTTCTTCTGTAGCTGTAGACTCCAATGTAGGCCTGCATTTTTGTTCTTCGTGAGAAGAAGTTAAAAAAAAGTCCAGTATCATGAATATATATATAGTGAGTAGCTGCATAAACTGTGTCTTTTTCTGTCTTTGGGTTGCAATTTTAACATTTTGAAGTCTCTTAAAATTCATTATACTTGAAATAAAAAAAGCCTTTTCTATGACCGTTTGCAAAGTTTTAATTTGTTTTAAGTGCTGTTGTTGATCTAGAGCTTTTGCTCATTTAAGGGGTTGATTAATTGCTCTTACCACTTTTGTTTGCAGTTCAGTGTAATCTCATGCAGACTATTGTAATTTTTTTTTAGTTTAATCTTCTCCTGATGGTTGTATGTTTGTATGGGATGTTAAATTTGACCACTAATAACTCAAGGATTTAAATAAACAAATAAATAAGATTGATAACAATAAGAAAAGACTGCAAACTGAAACAAATGCTTAACACTGCAAATTTATTTCATGAAACATAATTTCTGCACCTGCTGTAGATCCTATTGTGGAAGCTTTTGTTTTTATATGATTTTTTTATTTAGAAAAAGAAGAAGATCATCCTGCTTTCATTCAAGTATCTTTACTTAAGGCAGATTTAATAGAAACAAGACAAAAATAATAGGCCTATCTCTTACACTGAATATTTTTTAAATGCGTATGCTTTCTCTGATAATTACTATTCACTAAGGCTCAGTACTCTTTCTTTAAAGGTTAACTGTTGTCTTACCTGTAAAATGGATGGATGGATGAATGTTGAGACTGAAGTCACTTCATGAAAAATGTAAAATACAATTCAGATATGTAGTTGAGGAGACCTGTGGCCCATCTGCTTTGCTGCACTGCCTTTCAGAAAACACAGATCGCACGGAGTGCTTGGGTAAGTCACACTGATACGGTGTGACCCACACTACAAAGGAAATTAGCTTACTGATAAGTTACTTGGGTAACTTGGCCCAAGTAGGAGCCTATGATTTTCACCTACAGGATGGAACTCAGTCATGGCTGATCATGCAAAGGAAGAAGCTGTTACTGTTCATCTTTGGAAGTGTCTGACTGTGTGCTACTCTTGGAAGGTAGAAACTCGAAATCCTGGTACACTGCATTTCTCTGCTGTCTCACAAATAGATGTGTGGTTGACAAAAAAAGCTGTGTTGTCACTGTGTAATGGATACATGATCTACCCCCAGCACTGGTAGTGTACTAATTTTCACATTCCTACATACATAATGGGCAGACAGAAAAGTTCTGAAATCGTAAAACAGGCCAGATGGAAAATATGTTCAAATTAAAAGGAAAATGAGACAGGAAGAAAGAAATATAATTCTGCTGATAATGAAAGGATGAATAAGAGAGGGCAACTTCTGTTCATCTCCATTTTTTAAGGAGACTAGTTATGGTTTTTGAACTTCTGGGATTATGGTGCATTTTCTTTGCAATAGAACTGTCAGAAAACACAAAGGTTATATCTGTGCAGACAGATTAACTTGCTTCAAGCTCTCCAAAGTACTTTAACTCATTTCATGTTCAGCAGTAAAAAGTCTATAGGTTTTGGAAAAATTAGAGCATTATAGCTGTACCTGTAGCCCTCCTGGACAGCCAAGACATGGCTTTTGGATGAGAACTGTGGCAAGGCATGTGACGCCCTGTACGGTGGCAGTGGCTTGTCAGGGCTGAGGTGCTAAGCAAGTGTGCCCCTGTAATCGGGCTATGAGATGCTTCTGGAAGCTAGAATATGGGTCAAGGAAACCTTCCTTTGCTGTAATCCTTTCTAATCTTTGCTTTTGGAAGTTTTCAAGAGCACTGCTAATGCTGAGGAGTGGGGTTCTGAAATTTTTCTGTTTTTCTGGTTGTACTTCTTCAAGTTTTCTTTCCTCTTGTGTTTATTTAAAGTGGATCCTAGCAGTGGAGGAGATGGTTCTAGAAAAGGAGTATTTTGTCAAAGAAGGAGGGTCCTAAAAATTCTAGAGGTATAACGCAAAGCGAAGAAACTGCATAAAATACAGTGGTAGTACAAGAAACCACCCCATTTTTACCAAAATGATTGTACAATGGAAAGTGCCTCGTGTCAGCTGAAATGTCAGATGTATCAGGAAAAAGTTAAAGTGGAACCTGATTTCTGTAAGGCTAAAGACTCAAGTAATTTGCTTAGGGATGCAGTAGAAAATCAATCTTATGCTTGAAAGAGGAAATGGTAGCCTTCAAGTCTCATCTCATGTTTTGTAGCTGATTGCCTGTTTTTATTATCTCCCCCCTGCTTTTCCTTCAGTAGTTACTAATGCCCTTTGGTTAACTCCATTATACCTTTGAAAAACTTCTTGCAGAGCTCAGCTGCTTTGGCTTGTTTGCTGGGTAAGCTTCACTGATATTATTATAAGTAATAGGATGTGTAAAAACTTCCCGAACCCAGTGTTACAGAATCAGGCTATTAAAACTCTGTACCCCATATGTTCTGCAATGTGCAAGATTTCCATCCTTCACAGCTGGCTCTCATCAGAGAAGACGCTAGAACTGCATTGATCTTACATGCTGCGGGGAAAGTTGGTTTGGTAGGAACACAACTCAGCTTGTAAAAGAGCAAGAGGGATGGAACACAGTTTACAGTTTGGAGGTGTGTCTCTCATTTGCTTTTTTAATTTATTTTTATGCCACAGGGATAAAAATGTGAGACAGGGATGTGCTGTATTTTTAGATACTGAAAATCTTTGAAGATCTGATTCATAAGTGAGAGTTGAGACTCTTTCTCTCAATTTTGTGTTACATGATAACAGTTTCCTTGCTTTGGCTTTTGTTTTTATTGGATGGTACTGCTTCATTTCTTCCAACAACTTTGATTTTAGGAATTTTTAAAAAAATTATAAGGAAGTGATACAGAATAATAAGAGGTGAAGAGAACAGTCTGATATTTTTGAAGGGTTTTTTTTTATGACTTGGAGGTGTCATGAATATTGTAACTTGCTGGTTCATCAAAAATTTTACAAAGTGGAGAGGAAATATGCCAACTGGTAAAACAAATACATGATTAAGAAGACAGGAAATGATACTGAGCAATTGAGATAGTATATGAGCTCTTACCAAAAAAAACATTTAAGTACAAGGAAATACAAGGGGATATGTCAAGAGATGTTGTTGCTTGTTTTGCTTTCATTCTTGCATCAAGAGTGGGAAGTGTTGCCTCTGGAAAAAGTGTGTGTATTTATGCTGGCTGATCAAGTGACTATGGACATTTTATATTTAAACTTGGAATTTATACCCTTGGATGTATAAAGATATATAACTTACAAAGAATAACAAAGCTAGATGTTTCTGCCTAAATTCCTTCCTTTTTTTGATACATTCTTGAAAAGCTATATGGAAAAGAGACTGTATGGAGAGGAGAAACTTGATGATAGGGGATTGTTGATCCGCCTTATAACAAAGCTCACTGGGAGAAGCATTGTTTTTACACTGAGAGTAGTTATTTGCAAGAGGACATTTTTAAAGACTTGAAAGTTGATTTCACTGGGAAACTTCAGATTGTGATTTGAGGATTTCTAACACACACTTAAATTTGTCGAGGGAATTATATGAGCAGTACCTTAGAACCAGGAATATTGATGTTGGTTTGACCAGTATTTTTTCTTCTGAAAGAAGTAGGAGAGGGCTTAGTGTGCTTATTGGCATATCACTATTCATTAACTCCATACCTGTCCTTTGACAATGTTTTAGAGACTTGGATATGAACTGGAAGGCCACCACTGGGTGCAGTGCAAACACAGAACCGCTGTGAGTCAGATGTAGGACAATTTACATATGTGGGTAGAAACAACACCTCGAAACAGGCCAGGGAAGACAGAAAACCAAGGAGTTATCATAACATATCAGCAAATAATCAGTTTTAAAATTTTCCATAGGTCTCCTGCCAAAGCAGTTTGAAAGAGGTTAATCAGTTAGTCTTGTGGACGTTCACAGCCATGTGAGGTATCAGCCTAGATAAAAAGCCTGAAGACACTTAATTGAAAAAATAACACATAGATGATGGAAGTTGGCAGTCTGGATGTAAATGAGAAGGGAGTTTTCCTCTAGATATGGAATAAGAGATGATAGGTAGGCTTTGACATGGAAGATAAGTGATTAATATATAATGGGATACTGGATTTATGTCAGTGGAATGAGATTACATTTGTCAAGATTAGAACAAAAGATAGGAACAAGATCTGAAATAAGAGCGATGGGAGTATAATAGCTGTACAGTTTGAGAGGAGAAGGGTAATTTGAAGGTAGTATTTGTAAAGATCCTACAATATTTGCATGTAAATCTCTTGGAAATATGTGAATTTATAGGACCTAGATGCTTGTGTCCAAAGACTGAGAGATGATGTCCCAGTTTTTGGACTAAATGAATGGTAATACTGCCCAAGGAAGGAGGCAAGAGGAATGCTAATTAGAGGAGAGTATACACTATCTTCTAATGGTACAAAATTGTGGTTCGGCTTAGAGCAGCAGTGTGCTGTTAGTGATAAGGGGAGAACAACCTACCCTAGGTCAGTGGCAATTTGGTGGGGTCCGTAATCTTTTTGAGGTCCTCCTTTACCAGTTCTCTTGTGGAAGAGGATCTTTATAAAATTCTTCAAATATTATTGTTCTTTGCTGTTTCTGTATTGCTCTTTAGTGTCGGCATTTGCAGCCTAAGGTTATGCTAAAAACGTATCATACCATTGTTGATGAAGTACCGTGGAATTGTATTAATACACATATTATGTACACGTATGTATTAATACACATACATTTTCTGAAGAAAAAATACCGGTGGTTATGAAGATCAGCCAAGTTGAATGTCAGTAGAATTTCTGCCATGGACACTTATTTTACATGTATAGGATACATTTCTACCTACTGGAAAAAATGTTTTGAAAATTCTTAGGCAAATCATCTCTCTCCATATACAGTGTCAAGGTATTTAATTTGCCTGTTTGTAGAGAGATAGAGGAGATAACAATACTATGTAGTTCCCTTTTTTTACCTCCACCCTCGTCTCTCTATGAACATCCTGGAACAGCCAGGTCTGGGCCAGTTCTGGTGTTTGGGTCTCTCATGTTGCTCTGGCTATTTTTCATTTCAAATGCAAAATGGTGGAGTAGTGTAATGTGAGATAGGTCCAAGATACTGTGAGGTTCCTTTTTTTTTTTTTTTTTTTTTTTTGGTTGAGACTTTATGCTGAAATAGAGCAAATATTGTACTGGAGTTTGAAGCTGATTTTATATCTTTTTACTTTGGTCAGATCTGTTGTATATTTGCTAAAATTATCATCAGTTTTGTTTTCTTTTTAAGAATTTCCCTTTGGTGTGTTTCCACCTGAACTGCATTAGAGAAGTCTAAAAAGTTGGACTTTTTTCTCTTTATTTGCATACTTCTGACTACATCCGCCCTCTGACACCCCACCAGAGATGACTAGTTACAGTGCTTTGGGATTCCTGACAGAGGATTCTTGCTAATCCCAGTGAGAGTGTTGCTGTGCCAGTTCAGTCACTGATGACTGCTTGATTACCTCCCCGCTGCCCATTGTCCTTTTTTCAAGTTCTGAAAATTGTTCGTCAGATTTATCACTGCTTTTTAAGAAAGTCTTCATGAACATGACCTGAGGTTTTACAGGAAATCTTGAAATAAAAGTAATAATATTGTTATACATTTTCTCACATTCAGCCACACATGCTATCACAAAAGTAGCCTTGAAGCTGTTTTAGTTTTACAGCAAAGAGTGTTTCTTTTCATATCAGGTAATCCGATCTGCTGGGGTTCTTTTCCCCCTTGGCTTTGAAAACATACCTTTATATTAATAATCCTGGAATTTATGCTGGAAGTTGATTGCTCTAGTAGCTGATTGGTATTCAGTGACACTGAATAAAAGCTCAAAATTTTCTCTTTTTCCTTTTCCAATCTGAAATCTATCAATGTGTATTTTTAGAGTTCACCATTAGTGGATGTATAATCTTTGTGGCTGCTTTTATTCATGGCCACTGGGAGTTTTGCTACCAGCAATAAAAGACAACCTCCATGTTGTACTGCACAGTATAGATATTGTAAATTTTGGTCTTGCTTTCCATTGATCTGGTTTGCCATATGGGAATCATATTCAGCTGATCTTTATTTCCTGAGTCAGAAATTCTGTTTTACCCATCTTTGGGGCTTTCAGCATTTATTCTCAGTGGGCTGTCAGGTATCGCACATGAAAGGAAAGGTTCAAAGGCATATAAAGAAGGTTCAGGTCTGAAATGTTTACTTAACACTGTATTTTTTTTTTTTTCTTTTTACAAACATTTTCCAGACTGGAGGATCAGCATGAAACCTTAATAAATTTTAGACTTTTTCTTCTCTATTATGAACATTTTACACATACATAATTTTGATGTAGACTGGAACACATCAACTGTAAACTTGCTAGTGTAGGTTCGCCAGCAACAATATTAACAGCATTGCAATTATTTTTTTTAAGTTTGTAAATTATTTTTCTTGGAGGTCTATTTCATTTCACTTCTGTTTTTGTTTCTGGAGCTGCCTCTAACAGACTGCCATTGTGCTACAGAGAAATCTGAAATTAGTTGACTATGCAGCTTTTGATTAATATGATGAGTAAAATTTTAAAAATAAAGATACCATCCTTTCTCTTTACAATGTCATTCCACTGAAAGAAATGAATTTGAGGGAAAGTGAGAAAGAGCTTGTTGTTGCTCACCTGTTAAGGTGCTGCCACTAATGAAGGAAAGAGTCATAATCTTAACAGCTTTTGTGCCTTAAATATGTAATCTTTAAGGAAACAAATGCCTAAAATTCAAGGGATTTTAATCACTTGAGGGCAGCTATACAGAAGCTTTATATCCTATTAGTGTATTTTGGTTTTTTTTCTTTCTCATTTGTACTGAAGTGTATTAAAGACTTAGCATACTGAAGTGTGTCTGATGTTCCACTTCCATCTTCAGTATATCTCATTTTCCTTTTCTTTTTAACAAGCAAGGAAATAATCAGGGATCTTGATAACCCTTACTGGATTTGTTTTCTTCTGGTCTCTTTCTTCTTCATTGCCAAAAGGATATAGAGCACTAGGATTGACTCAAAGTGACTATTTTTGTCTAGAAAAGGTGTAGTTTGGGTGTACCTAGAGTCATATTTTGTTATTGAGGAAGTGGAAACAGATGAGAAAAAGTCAATCAAAGACTGAAAGGAAGGTGGGGGTTTCCCCATATCTCCTTTACCTTTCACACAGCAGCCATCAAAAATTAAGCTGTCGAGGAGCTATGCTCTCTCACAGAGTCCCAGACTCCCAGTTCTGATCTTCTGGACTTGCACGGCCTCTTAATCATGAAGTTAGGCTTCAGGTTTAGCTCACTGCTTAGTATTCAATCATGTCTGCCTCCTTTTCTCACTTCTTGCTCTATGCAGATAAAACGGGGAACGGCAGCTAGGGGAATGTGGCCTCATGGACAGCTTGTTTCAAGTTGACGGGTTACCAAAGCCTCCAATGGGTCTTCTTTTCTCATCTTCCTTTTTTTTGGTGTTTGTTAGTTTATGTCAGCATTGAAACATTGCACTCTCATTCTGTTGTTTCAACTTTCCTCGCTGCAGCAAAGATGGTTATGGCTCCTCAGGTGTTCTGACTTTCCCCTTGTGTTGGCTAAGGCTATGAGACATCTCCCATCCAACCCTTCCCAGGCTCCTGTTCACTACTTCTCTTATTTTAAATTGGGAAGAAAGGTAAACCAGGTTCTTACTGGTATCATGCAGATGTGTGGATAGCTCCTATGGCTGGAATGTTGGAATGAAAAGACAGGCAGAGGAGACAAGGAGGGGGTGTTGCCCTCTATGTCAGTGACCAACTAGAGTACCTGGAGCTCTACTTGGGGATGGAGGAGGAGCTGGCAGAGGGTTTATGGGTCATGATTAAAGCGAGGGCAGGGACAGGTGACATTGTAGTGATGGTCTGCTACAGGCCGCCCAGCCAGGAAGACCAACTGGACGAGGCCCTCCATAGATAGATAAGAACAGCCTAGTCCTTGTGGGGGACTTCAACCTCCTGGTATCTGTTGAAGGGACAACACAGCAGGGCATAAACAATCCAGGTTGTTCTTGGAGTACATTGATGATAACTTCCTTTTCCAAGTGATAAAGGAACTGATGACAAAAGGTGCTGTGCTGGACCTTGTTCTCACCAACAAGGAGGGGCTGATGGGGAGTGTGAAGCTCAAAGGCGGCTTTGGCTGCAGTGACCCTGAAATGATGGAGTTTCAGATCCTTAAGGCAGTGACGAGAATGCACAACAAGCTCGCTACCCTGGACTTCAGGAGAGCAGACTTTGGCCTCTTCAGAGATTTGGTTGGTAGAGTACCATGGGATAAAGCCCTGAGGGAAGAGGGGCCCAAGAAAACTGGCCCCTCTGGTGATCAGAGGATCACCTCCTCCAAGCTTTGTGAGGTGATTTCCCACCTGGTAGGACATCCTTTCTAGGTCCAGATGAGGCAAAAAACATGTGGCATTTGTTTAATCTTTTGTCACTGGGCTTCTGCCAAGAAAACTGAATGAGAAGATATCTCTGGTATCTCACAGCTGAAGGTAGGGTCAAAACAATTTTAGATTTTATAACCTTCTATCAAGCACTCCCTAGACAACACTAGACAACACTAGAGAGTTCACTGAAGTATTACTTGGAATAATGATAAATTGTCATAAAACTCATTGTGAAGTACTGTAAACAATTGCGACACGCCTGTTCAGTAGATGCGTAAAAACTCCAAATGTGTCTTTTTATGGGGAATTATGTGGATTTAAGATTTTCTATAAGCTAGGACACTGCACCATCTTGTTAGCTGGTGATCTAATTTTCAGTATCCATACCTTTTGCAAGCTATATATTCAGTACCACCCGTGTGGCACAACTGTATGTGAGGATATAGCAGCTGAAAATTTTGAAGTAGGCAGAACATGCTATCTTTATCTCTGTCAACTTCTCACAAGACTTTGGAAGAAGTTTGGTGTTTTGGTATTTATTTTCAGAGTTCTTGGCCTGATTCCCCATGAGCTCAGGAGTAGAGCCTGTGCTGGATCACAGGGCTTCTCTAGGAAAAGGGAGCTCCCTGTGATGGAAAGACTAAAGATTCTCTGTACAGAGTAGAGATGTTGTTCAAGAGGCCGTCTATGTCTTGATGAAAGAAGAAATTAAGACCACCATGATTTTAGTCATATTTCATTTCTAATACAAAGTGTTTTTGACTAAGTTTTTTTTCATTGAGTACATGGGAGTTTTATTTGTATGTGTGTTCTCAGAACAAACCAACTTTCCAGTAACCCCTAGGCCAAAATAACCCATGGAAGCAGAAGAGAAAAGGGCTTTAACAAAACAGGACACTCATCTGCATATTTCTCCCTTGTGGGAAGAAGACCGGAAGAGAAACACGTTATGGTGACAGAACTAGGTACATTCAAATTCTGCAGTAATGACCATAATACTGCAAAATAGTGTATTGGGGTTAAAGAAACCGCTGTCTTCCAGTAATTATCACAGAAATGATGAAACATATTATTAATTAACAGGAAGCTGCATCTTAGAAGGTAAATTATGTAGTAGGAACTGAAGTATAGCTAGCTAATAAAAGCAGTATGAAAGAAATTATTCTCTACATGGTGGATAGGAGCTTATTTGAAAAAAATATGTGTGATATTTTTCAGATTGCTCCAGATCTAAACTTTTCATTTCAAATCCATATATTCATGTTGGGGGAATAATTGTAATGTTGAGAATATAAACTTGCTACTGTGATATTTTCCTAATTCTGCTAGTAATCTGGAACACCAACTCTATCCTTATTCCATTTTCTTTATTAATCCTTTTTTAGGCACTCATTCTAAACCTAAAAATGGTCTTTAAAATTCAGCATTAGCAATTTCATTAATGATAACTTTTCTGGCTGGAAAGGGGAGAGTGATGATTGTCAGGAACATCATCAAGAAGAGAAGTGGAAATTGAATAAATGCAAGATGGGCAAATGGGAAAAGAAAAAAACAGAGTTAAGAGGCATAAATATGGTAATTGTAAAGATGAATGTATTTTTACTTTGATATTAGACCTAACAAGCAGGTAGTGGAAAATTATTCAAAATATAGTTATTTTATTATAGATCATTTTCCCTTCCATACCTTCATTCAAAACATACTACTTTTGTGAATGAAAAAAAATTGATGGCAGGTTATAGGCAATTGATTGTATTCCTGTACTTGTATGCCAGAGTCAGCAGCCAGGAGTTTGATGCTGTCTGTAAAGTAAGTGTGATGCCTCCTACTTGATTTCATCTTTCTGCTCCCCATCCATGTTTAGCCTACGCTCGCAGCGCCACAGCCGAACCCTCCTTCTGTGCTCGTGCCTTACGCACTTCAGTGCACACTGACTGGTTCCAGTCAGTCTTTCAAAGCCCTGACCTCTGTTCAGCTTCTCAGTGTTGCAGGCTGTCCGCTGAGTTAACTTGTGCTAATAAAAACAGATAAAAAGCCACAGGAATTTATTAAAACTTTTGCGTTAACTTAAATCATGCACTAAGAATGAATGGAGTATTAAATAACAAAATCAGATGATAATGAAAGGAACCTGCAGATTTTAGTAGTAACTTCCACGCATCTCTATAAATTTTGTTTAATTTTAATAAAATAAAAGTGAATCCCCATTAACTGTAATGAAATAAAATTAAGCTCTCCTTGACTCACATTTAGGTAGTCAATCAGCACTATTATTTGAAATCTCATTGGGCTCAATATATCTGCAAGGACAACAGAATTGTCATTTATGGTGAGGGAGCTCTGTTGGTAAGAATATAGCAGGACTAGGTCTATTTTATCTGGAAAAAAGGAGTTGCCTATTCATGGGATTCATGTGATGTGTGCTACAGAAGTTAATGTGATGCTGCAATTTTTTTAAAGAATCTGTTTTGAATCTGTATAATAAACACTTATATATATATATAGTAGTTCAAACCTATATTACTTTGAAGATTTTTTTTTTTCTTTAGTATCTTCACATGTCGGTATGTTAATACAGTTACATTAAAACTGCCCTGGACAAGTCATGTTCCAGCTAAAAATTTGATTAATATTTTTGGGAAAGACATAATTCGCTTTTGTCGTGTTTCAGCCTAATAAAAAAGTCTTATTTGGCTTTATTTTCCTTTTATTTATTTTTTTCCCCTAAATCCGTTGGCTTTATTATGCCAGATCATTACTAGCTTTACTTTCTATGGCATTTTATCGTAATGCTCTTTGAGTATAAATAAACTCTGGTATGCTAAACCTAATAGCAATTAAACTGGAAGTGTTTGTGTTTCATCACTGTGAACTTCGCAGAAATGTTTCCATGACAACCTCCATGCTAGTTAAGGCAACCAGAGGTGATCAACAGTTTATATACTTTTTTTCTCTTGTAAGAATGGAATTTGTGTTGACAGTTCTGGCCTTTAATGGCACTTTTGTACTGTGTGAAAGTATTTGTTTACTAGATCATATGCTGTTAACTGTCAGGCTGAGATAGAGTGACTGCTTTTGATAAAAGAGCTGCATTACATCTCTGAGTCTGTGAAGCTCTTGTACTTTAATTACTCACATCAGTACAAAAGTATCCATTTGCTTCACTGCACTTAAAAAATTAGACTTATAAGTTCCAAAGCATTAATGGTGAGTTAATTTTTTCATTTATATTTTTTGGAAAACAATAATCTAAAAGCTGCTTCATTGTTTTAAATTTAAACTATTCTATTTACAGTGATAAAAATCACATTCCATCATACAGGGTGAATTGTAAGTGCTGTAATTATTGGCACTGGGATTTCTGGGCCCTGTTTTGTAGCTAATGAAGGTCATTATGTCGAAAGCTGAAATACACTAGTTATGTACTCCGTTAAGAAAAATGCCATTTGAGATGTTTTGTTTCTCAAGTTTTAAAAAAATTGCCGATTTACCTAAGATTTGACTGAAATAACTGCTCTGAGTGTAACATAATACTAGTACAGGTAGACTGTTGTGTATGGTGCATATCTATCAGATAGTTAGAAAGCTTTCAGAGGGAAATTTTGAATTTTTTTGTGTGAGATATTTCTCTTCATGGAGCACTGTCTAGGTAGAGCATCTGAAAATGAATGGATGAGTTATTATGTGATCTGACAATCAGTTAATAACTGCTACTACAGTAGGTGCATTCACTACCAGCTGTAGGTTTGAAGGCGTTACCTGTGCTGAGTTGCACAACTTGCTTTTGTTATCTGTCTGTTCATTGTCAGGCTGATGGATGAGTATCTTCTTGAATCTAGAGTGTGTGTGTAGCACAGGATCATTTGGTTTTGATTAGCTGAAAGATGTGGATATTTGGAAGGTACCACAGTGACTATTTCAAAACAAAGACTAAATATTTTGTCATAACAAAGACCTTGGTTTGGGAGAGCATAATATTTAATAATAATCATGTATATTCAAGTATGAGATGAGGTACTTGTTGCATGTCTTGCATGTAAAGACATCATTGATATTCAGGACTCCAGTCTTTTGGATGTATAATTCATTTTAGTAATTGCTTGCAGAATGTTTATTATTTCCAGTAATGATAGCATCAGTTTTTTAGGCAATTGATTTGCTCTTCAGTGATGTGTTAAAACCAAGAGGAGTTGCAATTGCCCAAGTTAAGATTTTTTTTGGTGCGTGTGTTTGTGGATGCCATTGCTTCTGCACAGTATGTGTGTGTCTGTTGAGTCAGAAGTTGCTTATATGGTTGCTGACAGTTGATGACTCTAGGGAGAGAAACAAGGTGTTGAAGTTAGATGCTTAAATTCCCCAAACTTCAAACTGTAGATGGATGACTTCTCTCTACACTATCCGTGTAAGATGCTGCCTTTACCATAATACCTTCATCTTATCTTCCGGGGTTTGTTGTGCCTTCCTTTGTGTAGGAAAGCTGGGGTATTAAGGAGAAACTTCCCAGAGAAGTAAGGGGTAAACAAAGCTAGCCCCTATGTGCACTCTTTCCAATCCCTGACCTGTTCTAGCTGGAGGGCTTGGTCTGTAGTGAGGCATGTGCAGTGAATATAGCTACTGTCCACTCACACCCTTCAAACTTTTTCTTTAGTCACTTTTAAAGTAATTAGATACAAATTAAGTTGATATGAGTTTCAGTTCAGATCACCTTGGTACTTCAGGTCTATGTTAGGTAACTGAGCTAAACAACTTACGCTAAGTCACTTTACCTGAGTGCACAGGCATATGCAGAACCCAAAAATCCAGTTTATAATATCCTTGCAGGTAAAATTATGTGACTTACTAGAATGAATGTATTTTATTATAGTATTAAGAAACAGTCTTTCTTTTTTTTGGTGGTCACTTGGTTGTGAAAGATTGTGTAGTACTTAAGCATATGATACAAATAAGCACTGTGTGCTTGTTTCCCCAAGTTAGTATTTATAAACAGTAGTTTGTTATCATGTTTGAAGTAGCACACTGTATTCTGTAATTGTTGGGATTTTTGTAACTATGATATAAAGTAGACACTACCTAAGTCTGAATGGTGACTGGTGACATGATGCAAAAGAGTACTATGGATAGGCATGAACTGGGATGGACAAACAGGCTATTAACGCTAAGACTTTTTTTATTTCTCAGGAAAAATAAATTCCTATTGGAAAAGCAACAGAGATAGGCTATGAGGGATGATCAGGAAATGGAAAGCTTATTTTGCAAGATGAGACTAAGAAAGTGTGACATGTTCAGCTTAATGAAACAAAGACTGAGAGAGGGTGTAATATTTCTTTCGTATTTATGAGTGTGTACAGAAAGGCAGAGAAGGCATCATACAGGGGGAAGAACCATTTAAGCTGAGGGTCATTGTTAGAACAAGTACAAATGAGTATAAACTAGCCTTGGATAAATATGAGCTGGAAGAGAGAGCATTTAAATAGTATGCATGGGACCAGAGATTTGAAGAGGGAATCTTATCAACAAAATTGGCATGATACAGTTGCTTTAGCAAAAGATTGCACAAGGTCAGTCAGATTGTTCTTTCTAATTCTATGCCCATCTTCTTGCCTAACTAGATCTATAAACCCCTATGCTTGCTTGTTGCACAGTACTGTGAAAACTTGCAGATGGAATCTAAGAGAAGCCTTTTAAATTATTTTACTTGTTTCAATTCCAACACCTGCTTAATTCTTGGGCAGATTACTCAGTTTGTTTTCAGATAAGGTGCTTCTGTGTTATTGACAATAATATCTTGGGACTTTTTAAACTTTTTTTTTCTTGGTTGTTTTATACGTATGGAAGTACTGTTTTTAATTTTTGTTTTGATTCATCCTGGTGTAGTTGGGTACAAGCTTTAACCAACCTAAGTATCTTGCCTTTTCACCTCTGGTATTTTCCATGCAACTGGAAAGATAAGGTTATTATTACCATACTCCTCATAGTTTATTCTGTAACCAGTCTGTACATTTATTTAATTCATTCAAGCCTTCATTTCCAATTTATGACTTAAGTTCCTGACACTATTTTTTTAAGTTTGTCGCTACTTTGTGGCACTCAAAATGTAACACAACAGAAATTATCTAAAGTAATTGCTGTGGGAACACCACATCAGGGATAGAAACACTTGAATGAATTTTCCGACTCTTAGTAGCCAAAGAAGTCTTGTTGACAAAATGATATAGGCTCCTCATCTGAAGCCATTCTGTCGCTGTGGTCTCATGCTTAGATGTCTCTTCTTGATGTGAGAAGATCCAGGAGACTTAAGAGAGAAGAATATCCAGAGATACCCTCAATCTTTTGTTTTCTTGTCTTCTCTGTTTTTGAAATACATAATTCCAAAGCCTGTTAGTCTATCACCTTGTGCTGATAAGCCACCTTCTGTGACAGATATCCAAACAGCACAGTTGTCCTTTAAAACACACTTGTTTGTATTCCGTCAGTGAATCCTCAGTAAAAGATGACAGATCACTTTCCCAGATCTTCTCTCCTGACGTACTAGAGCTTAGAGGCCCTAGTATCTCATGGTCAAAAGTTTTTCAGAGATTAGTTTTTTTCTAGGGCTTTGCAAATTTTAAAAGGAAGTTCCTCATGTTTCCTGGTAAAATAGACTTCAAAATCTCCTTAAACCTGCTTCAGAAAGTAAAACAATGTACTGAATATTCTTATAATCTGACAGTTGCTAAGGTTGGACTTCTAGCATGCAGTACTCAGTTGCTGGACTGTATTTGCAAAGTCATGATAGGCTCTCTGATATGGCAACATAATGCATCGTACTAGACTGCCACAAAAAAAAATTAGGCATGCATATGAAGGGGAAGAGAACTCTGAAGGTTGCTTATTCCAAGTGTCCTTCTCAAGCAAATTAGAGCAGGTTGTGCTGGATCTTCTCGAGTTGCATTTTGAATTTCTCCAGGAATGGAGGGTCTTCAACCTTGATGGAGAGTCTTCAAAAACTCTGGGCAACCTATTCCAGAGTCAATGTCTGTCATGTTTCTTCATGAAACAGTTTTGGAGCCTTGCTTAGGTGAAGGACTCATCACACCTACCTCAAAATAATTGGTTTTATATTACTGTTAGACATCACTGATGGTGTGAATAATGTGATTTTCATTTATTACCCAAAGAAATGTTTATTACTTGCGGTCTGTTACTCAAAAGAAGAAAAGCTGACTTTAACAAATCTTCTGTATACATAGTCCATGTATATGTTAGTTTGGCATGTTCCTCTGTTTTCCTCAGTCCTTTAAAATACCTGTCTTATGATTTGTAAGAACTGAAATGAACTAAACATATCTGGCTGTGTGAAACTCATATGCCAAGATCTGCTCATACTCTCTACAAAAGTTACAAAGGTAAAAGCTCTTACTGGATTGTATGTCTACTTGCAAGGCAAATAATATATTGTCTGAATGTGCTCAGAAATTTTTTTGGAAGAGCGTTACAAAGGTTGGTCAACTATAGCAACTGTCGTCGTGTTACTATACTTTAGGTCTGTGCCAGTGAAAACACAAAAGAAACTTTAAAAAAGTAGTCCAAGACAATATTTGTTTTGACCTATAGAGAACACTTCAGAATGCTGATCTGTTGTCCTTGCATGATGATACCTTGTTAGGAGATTTATATTCCCATTACGTGGTTTGGGTTTTTATGCAAATGCAGTAATAGGGCACTTTTCAGTGTCTTTTTAACTCTTTGACCAAGACTTCACTTTCCTCTTATATTTTTACCTTGCCCATTATTAATTCCGTAACGCTTTTAAATTTAGTTGAACCACTTTAGAGAACATCTGCTATACAAAACATTATTTCACAGACATTTTTACTCAACTATAGTTTTATTATTCCAGGTATTTCATAGATGCCAAACATGGCTGATTAGTTAAAAATTTTGCTATTGGAAAGATAGGCACTGTAATGCTCAAACCCACACTATTTAAGTGATTTTGGAATTTATCCAGCAATGCAGGCTTGTTCTTAAAAGGAACCTATGTGCAGTTGTAGATATAGTAATATTTGACTAATTAAAACCTTCCCCACCTTGCAGTTTTAGGAGACTTACGCACGCAATTTTTTAAAATGTATCAATAGAAATTTCCTTAGGTTATAAGCCTATTTGCTTGTATGCTTGATGGTGTTGCTGTTGCTCTATCAGGGATGTTAAGTCTTTGTTTTCTAAATTGAGTATTAAATTCTTGACCCCTTGATAGTACTGAGTAACATGGTCTGATCTCACAGTTGAGCCTGCTATGAGCAGGGCTTGACTAGAGACCTCCTGAGGTCCCAACCGGCCTCAGCTATTCTGTGATGATGTAACTGACCAAGTACTGCCTGAAGCTGCTTAGCTTCTACTTGAGAACTTGAGTAATTTTTTTAAGGCGCATACAATATGAGTATTTTCTTTATCCCACTTCCTGTTAGATAGATATGTTCTTATAACCTGCTAGCAAATGGTCTCCATCTTTTCTGAATGGATGGTTTGCAGGTTTCTTCTTTCTTTAACAATCTAGATGTGTTTTTCTTTCTCTGTTTCATTTTATTTCTCTAAAGCAAAGCAAGTAGTGTGGCACAAGTGAAATACTGTAATTTTTTTTTTGGTAATATCTTTATGATCCTCATTGAGGAACTTGACAATTCAGTCAATGGTGTAAAAAGCCTAATTGTATGGGAGGCACGTTTGCTTAATGAAGTCCACTTTTCTATGGGTTTCATTATTTCATGACAGAGAAAAAAAAAAGTAAGGGTGGAAAAGAGTGCTGGGATGGTCTTGTAGCTGATATGTCTTATAAATAATTTTATTGGGTTTGTGGGACTCCATAAACTGATCTTAATAATTTTGTTTTACATGAGATTATGACACATCTTTTTAAAGGGGCAACTTTTAAAGAGGCAGCTTTTAAAGGTGCAACTTTTTAAAGTTACTTGGAAAATGAAGTGTGTAAAGCCACAGGGGACCATTATGGTCTTCAGCATAACAGTATCTATAGATATTCTTGAATTAATTTATGTTTGAAGCACACCATATCTTTTTGCGGAAGATAAATCAATATTGTTTTAAAATACTCCTAGTGATTGAAAGCCCATGACAGTCCTTGGTACCTTCCTCCACTTGATAATTATCCTCACTACTGAAAATTATTTTTGGTCTAAACTTGTCTGACTTCAAATCCCTCATTAAAACTCTTCCTTGCTGTGTTGCCTGCAGAAACCGTGACAATGGATGGGTTGTGGATAGGAGGGCTCTTGCCTTTCATGCTGACCCATATTGTTCCCTTGTTTCCTCCTGCTCTCCCATTGAATCCACCTGATTTGTCTTGTGTCATGTGTTCGGGTTTTCAGCTTTCCCGTGCAGGGATTACCTACATGTTGTGTTTATATGGCATGGAGTGGAGCAGGGTCTTAGTCCCTGACAGGTGCTCCTTGCTGATGAGTGTGTCACGAGGGCATAAAGGATTAAAAGAGGTTTGAGCTATTGTTGTCCTACTTTAACAGCTTTTAAGCCTGTAAAGAACTATTGTAATCTTTGGGTATGACTTCCTTTGTGGTGAGGACTTCCTCCATTTCTGCTTTAAGGTCAATAAAGAGTGGAGTAAATCATACCTCTTAGAAAAACAGCTGATCTCAATGAAGGCGGGGGTAAAGGGAGGGAAAACTTCCAGTGATAGAAAATCCTTTGTAGCCCTCAGCAGCCTGCTGTAGTGGTTAGCGATTCGATATTTGCTCATCCCTAAATGCTTTTCTGAATTTATCTTGCTTCAGCTTTCCAGGATGTTGTTACACCTTCCTTAGAGAAGAAGAGGAAGGAATAAAAAAAGCATTGTTAAGATTCTGCCCTGAGTTTGGGTACTTGTGGGCTGTGGTTAATTCTCCTATAATCTTCTGTTCTGTAAACAGATTCAGTTTTTCACTACCAGTCCTCTTTTTCAGTCATTTAGTGATACTTAAAGCAGTCATTTAGTGATACTTAAAGTGTGTTCTGTGAATCCTCCCCATTTGAGTGTTTTAATTGTGGCTATCAGACTAGTAACCCTGTTTTGTTAGGAGTGACCCAAGTGTCAAATGCTCAAGTAGCATTGCTTCTCAGTTAGATTTCCTTGATTATACAGAGATTACATTAGTCCCTTTTCCATGCTAGTTCATACAAACATGATTTATATTAGCTGATTAACCACTGTAATTCTTTCACAGTTAATGTTTCCCAGGAAGGTGTTCCCCATCCTGGGAAACATTATGTGCTGCTACTTATAGCATACATACACATACTTGTTCTCTTTGTTGTAGTTGATGTTGTTTTTTCCGGGTAATTTGTTAAAAGTAGTGTAGATACAATTCTGCTGTCAGTCCTGCTGCTCATATTCTGCCATTTGTTCATTCTTTCTTTGCTGCATCTCCCATTCCCAGATTCCTGACAAATTTGTCTTCCATTTTCAAATAATTTTTTCTGGTTTACCAGTATTTGTTATTCCAAATGGGAGATAAGGTGAAAAGGGGGTGTCCATTCCATGTATATAATTTCTTGTAATCCCTCTTAATTTTGAACATGTCTGTGTGCACGTGCAGAGTTGAGTGTAGTAATTGTAGAGTTTTATAAAACCATAACTCTGGTTTGGGGAATTAAATTTTTCATTTATGCCTCAAGAGCTGCTTGTCCTACTGCCTGTCAGAATAGTTGCTGAAAAAAAAGATTTTTCTGTGAGGCCTCTGATCTTAGGCCAATGGAAGAAAAGGAC
The DNA here is from genome assembly GCF_003945595.2 of Pipra filicauda. Lineage (NCBI taxonomy): Eukaryota > Metazoa > Chordata > Aves > Passeriformes > Pipridae > Pipra > Pipra filicauda. Next base: position 4,111,027 of record NW_024104543.1, read on the forward strand.
TTTTACATTCAGAAGTCCACCAACAGTGCTACAACTTACCACAATTGGTCAGTATTTAATTCTGGCAACTGTTTTAGTCTTCTCTCCATCAGCCTTCCATGCCAAGAAATATGTTATCATCTGAAAGTTTCACAAAGGCTTTATTGTGAGCTGGGATTTTGGGCTAGTCACTTGATTTCCCAGCCCCGCTGATACTCATATGATTGAAATTGGGAAGGTTTTCTTTTCCTTGAGTTTTCCTTCTCAAAAAAACTAGTGGTCCTGGAGGTATAAGGTCAGATGGTAGATTTGAGATTAGCTCAGTTGGTTAGAGCATGGGGCTAATAATGACCAAAGTTGCGGGTTCAATCCCTGTATGGGCCGTTCACTTAAGGGTTGGACTTGATGATCTTTGTGGGTCCCTTCCAATTCAGAAGATTCTGTAACATTTCTCTGTTTTTACTAATTTCCATCTCTTTACCTTGTTATACCCATCATAACTCAAATGTTGATACAGACTTCAGGATCCTCAGTATCATGCTATTACTGGCTTGTTTTCCTGTCGTCTTCTCCAGGTAGAAATCTTCAACTTTCCCTCTCCTCAAATTGTATCCTCTGCTTAACTTCTCTTTCATGCTGTAGAAAAAAGAATTCTGGTGCATTCCCTGAGCAGCAGGTGAGAAACAGAACTGTGGGCTGGTACAAGAAATCTGAGTTGGTGTCTGCTAGAAGAGATGGAATGAGAGGAAGCAGGATAAGTGATATGTAGAGTCTATTTTCTATTAAAACTGTTTCTGAAACCAGTCCTGGTTGGACTCAGTCCCCAGAGAAGTAGAAAACCCTGTGCTGTGCAGTAAAAGGAGAGAAGGTCCCAAACTGTTGGGCAGTCTCAAGATCACTGACCTCTGCCTGTGGTCCTTATGGGAGGGAACTCCTGAGGATTATGGAGCTGTGGTGGAAGAAAATTAAAGAGAACTAAAACTAAGCTAGATTGTCAGAAATATAATACAGTGCATTATAAAGCACAGACAATCCGAAAGAGGAGAAAATACAGAAAGGGAAGCAGTGTTCTCTGCAGTGGAACAAGTTTAAAGAGAAACTTCCTTGTTTAACACTGTGACTTTTCTTTCCATAGTTAATTGGATCGATAAAAGAATATAACAAAGACCTCTCTACCTTTCCTTGATATTTTAGCTGCATCTCAGTTCCTGCTCACATTTGACAAAATTAAGTAAAAACCAATTTTTTATTTTATAAACTAAATCATGTTTATTTGGCAAAAAAAAGAATCAGTAGACCATTTTACAGCAGTAATTCTTCCTTCTCTATGTCCTGGTAGTTGCTGTTAATTGATTTGGAAAACTGGAGTCCTGTGGAAAAAACAGAGAAATTAAAAGCTGTACTCTTATTAAAAGGCCTGTACTCCTAACATGTAATCTTCAAGAGCTCTCCAAGAAGCTCTGGAAGGAAAGCTGTTAAACGGACATGCTATTACCAGATTTAGAAGTATATTCTTTAGAGAACTGAGACCCGTATTAATGCTGATGTTTATTCTGTTTTTTTCATCAGCAGAGTCCAGTGAAACCCCTCTCTGGTGGGCAGTCTGCAGGGTTACCCGTTACAGTGCTAGGCTCTTTTTGAAGAAATATCCATCCCTTATTTTCTCTGCTGGCTGCTAAAATGGGATTTCCAAACTGTTGTCCCACTCACAGGTTGCAGGTATCCATTTGACAAAGCTGTTCAGTGTTACTATTACAAAACTTTTGGTGTGTTGAAAATTGTATGGTAGAGAGATGCAGAGAATGACATGAATACTAAATATAGATCTAAGAATTCATGGTGTTGCTTCTTTTCGATTAATGACTGCCTTGTACACTGTGTCTAATTCAAGTGAAGTGGTTACAGAACTTCTGGACAGCTTTAACGGAGTGCTTCAGAGCTTGTTTACCAGATCCTGGCTAAAAAGCATATCATTTGAACATAAATGATGGCATGTTATCATTTTCTACTTGAAGTTTTACTGAACTGCTCGGGATAGCTGACAGAAGTGGCGGGCGGCAAAAGAGACGTGCTTAGTTGCCTAACGTGATGGTATTGTCATACTGTGATATATAGGTCTAAAAATTCCTCAGTGTCTTACATATATGGTAACCCTTAACATATCAAATTAAGAAAAAAAAGCATATAACAACAACGTTGCACAAGATTTGTAGGGAGTTTTTTAATCATGGATGTTTCATATCCTCCTTCATACCTAATTTGTCTTGCTTTCTAGGAATGCTTAATTAATATTGTACTTATGCTAATTTGAAACAACGATGATTGCAGCTCACTGAAATTATGTGTTCTGCTTATTTGAACTTGACCAACATTACTTAGACAGGACTCAATAGTGCATATGGTACATTCTATTGATAAAATTTTTTATTTTAAACTGTTTGAGACACAATCTGATTATTTTATATTTTTGTTTCTGTGTATCTATGGCACTGAATTTTAAGATGATGTTAAGTTGCTTCCTTCATAGTTCAAAGAGTGCATAAGGTAAACTTCCTTAACAATCTGTTTTGGTAAATACTGCTTTCTGATACATAACAATCCTACAAAAACAGATGTAGACTGCTTGTTTTCAAAGCTTTTTATGACTTTCAGCACAACCTCTTTATCTCTAGTGTCCAGAAATATCATCTTTTTGTATTAATAAATTTCAGATTGTGTGAAAGTGGTTCATACGTTGATGCTGGTGGCAACCACTGCACACAGGTGCACCTGTGTGCTGGGAAGTGCATCCCTGGGCTGAGGACAGCTCTGGAAAAGAGCCTGCAGCCAGGGCTGCCTGTCCTGTCCAGCTGGCAGCCTCAGGCAATACAGCAGGAAAAGGCACTTGGGAGTTGGCATTGTCCCTGGCTTTGGGAGGAGTCAGCAGCACGGACTAGGTGGGACTGATTGTGGTCATCTCTGCTAAAAGGGGCTGCTGCCTCCTTCCTGCATCTCTGTCCTCTCTGCTTGTACAGGCAGAGCTCTGAGCATCAAGAGAGGAGCTAGGGAAGGGGAGTTGTACTTCCCTGTGGAAATGTTCCTCAGTGACTTCTGCACCTCTTTGGCCTGAAGAAGAACTGAAACAAAGTCAGAAGAGCTCTAGGCTGAATGCAGAACCATTTTTTATATACAGGCTGCAATTTTAAACAATACTTTAAAGGTTAGGTTTATTATTTTGGGGGAAAAAAATACCATATTTAGGAGCTGTAGGAATACCCCTTTGTATTTAGGAATGCAAAATAATAATTTTGATCCTCCAGTAAACCTCCTTTTGGTATCTGTGTGTGAAATAAAATGACATTTTCTTACCATGCAGTTTGAATAAAACTTTATTGAATTGTCTCTACCAAACTTGCAAAGTTATATGCTGATGAAAGTAAGTATTTTAAAGCATTTAAAATATTTTGAATTTCAGTATGCCGCATATACATTCTGATTATGAAATGCAAAAAAAATTCATAGTCTAAAAAATCTTCTTACTAACAAGCATGGAACTTATATGCTGACAAATCATATATTGAATTATTAACCAAAAAATATTAGTTCTGTAAGTATTTCCACTTATTTTCATTTGGAGGAATATTATTTTTCAAACTCTAGTAATTTAAAGAATCATGTTTATATTTAAGAGAAGGTTGTACAAAATGAGCTAACAATGTTGAAGATTAAAAATATAGGAGAAGTGTTTTCCTCTTATTGTTACATATGCTATATTTTGAGAGCGGGCATGGAGATGGGAACACTGGACTTTCAGATTCCTTAATTCTTAATAACAAGACAATAACATACTGCTCAAGAAAGTTCCAAAAATCATTAGAATCTTCAAATAACAATCTCTGTGAGTGTAACCTGCAAGTTAAAAGTAATACAGAAATAATGCAAAATCAGGCCTGCTGTAGTGAATTATTTATATCTCTCATTTAGCTATTTCTTTATTACTATGGTTGACTTGAGAGACTTATTTTTAACTAGCACTATTTCCTAACATGATAACATCAACAGTAGTGAGGCAACAGAAATCTTTTTTGAACTGAATGCAGAGTATGCTGCTCTGCAGTTTTTAATTTTGAGTTTTTAAACTAACATAGTGTCCTAAAATTTCAGTGGTTTTGTTTTCTGAGAGGAAATTTTAGAATTTTTTTAGTCCTTGGCTTTTAATTCAGTTATTTACTTCAAGGGTTTTTTCTGTTTTAATTTTGAACATGAAAGATTTTTTGATTTCATGTGAGAGTTTCCTCATAGGCCTCATCATCAAACACCAGTTAAATTACTGAATTTCAAAAAGAAAGCAATGTGACAGAAATATTTATGTGGAAAAAGGAAATATTGGGGCAAATAAAGTAACATAATGTAATGAACTGTGAAGTTAAAACCATATGCTTGTATGAGTTGATGTTCAGTTAATGTCTGAAATAAAAATTTTGAGTAAAATATTTTGCTACCATGAAGCAATTAGATATATTCCCTTTTGTGGCATTTCACAGAATTACAGAATCATTTAGGTTGTCAAAAGGACATTCCACAGTGTTCTTTACCTGGATGCATGTGGTAAGTGTGTTTATATATTATCTCATTATTTGAGAAATCTGTTTCAAATTTGTATATATATCTCCTTTATAAAGGCTTTTGCTTCAGTTATCACTGTTTCGTTTTATATTGATCTTGTCGATACAGAAATCTCTACAGAAACAGTTTGCATTATTTCAGCAAAAAACTTGCTAGTGATGCAATAGTGATTTGTTATCCTTCTTGCCCAATGGTAAGTAAAAGTCTTCCTAATTGCCTCCCCATTATAATTTTTTTTTTTTACCCATGAGTGCGTGTAAGATAATCACACCTTGACAGTGTTGTCCAATGGTTGATCATATTCACTTGTCTTACTCCTGCACCAGAGACAAACAAAGGTGGCTTTAAGAACCTATTAAAGTGGTCACAAAATATTTTAGGGCTCCCCTTAATAAAGAAGTAGAATCATGATAAAGCCTGATGCATGGACATTTTGCTTGAAAGTGGACCTGTTGAGGTAATTTTAGATATTCTGTTGCAGTCTACTCTCCTTCAAGGAGGACTTGGCAAGAAACAACAGGCTCCAGGGAGAGTGGACTTTCTCTGCTTCCCTCTTAACTCCTCAACCCTGGAAACAGTTGCTGTATTCAGGAGGGTGGGTGTAAGTCTGTTCAATTGCATCATTGCAGTTTCATCTTGTAAATGAGACTGTTGATGTCACCTGTTTCAGATTTCCTCCCTTTACATGTTGGAAGATTGTACTCTAATGTAGTCTGAGGCACAAGCAGTTGACAGAATATTCTTAATAATCTCTGTAAATGTCATAGAATCTTCTGGTCAATCTGTGTTGCCCATTCCTATGATGATAAATTCATTTTAGCTCCAGACATCTGCCAGGGACTTCCTAACCAATATTTCCTGTTTCTTCAGTTCTTGGACAAGTGAAATTCCATACTCGTGCAAAACTGTGAGGGACACCCAATTTCTAGGTCATGTAGCCTAAGAAAGAAGTCTGTATTTTGTCAGGACGGGGCTCTAAATGATCCCCATGCCCTCTTCAGGCAGTCTGCTCCAAATGGCAATTTGAACAGTTGTGGTTGACAACCGTAGATACTAACTCTGTTATGTCATGACATAGAGTCAGACAGCAGGACTGATGCTGTCCCAGGGTCTTGCAATTTTCCTTGCTGCTTGCCTACTTAATGTGTATTTCCACTGTGATCTTTTTTTTCTTTTTTTTTCTTTTTTTTTCTTTCTTTTTTTTTTTTGTGGTAGACAGGTATAGCAAAACATCAGCTGTTTGTGTATCAGGCATAATGAGCAATGAGTGTGTGTTGCAGCTCATCACATAGTCCCACTTCTGTGTCCTTATTCAGACACCCTTTCCATGAAGGCTTGTCTTATGTGTGAGTAGATTTTGTGTCACATCATAGGTGCCTTACACCCAACTGCAGGACACCCTAGTATAGTGGATTATACAGATGTTATTTCTTAACAAGATAAGGGTGTTTTGTCACTCTATTCCTGTCTGAAGTTTGGTATGGATTTAGGTAGCATTTTTGTGGATGTTCGGTAGATGGTCTGTACCTTTTGTACTTATAAGTCTGACCCCTTGTCAATAATATATTTTCTTTTCGGATGATAAATGTGTTCATTTCAGGGCCCTTCCATGTGTCTTCTCCGTAACACTTGAAGTTTTCATCATGGTAGTGGCGGTCATTGCTGTTAACTTGTGTCTCTGTGTGCCTTTTTTCATTTACTTTTCCAATTGTTTCCTTGATGAAGGGTACCACAAAGGTGCAAAACCTGAATCTCTCCAAAAGTCTCAGCCTCTTTCCAAGCATCTGGGTCCCAAGGTGAACACTTGAAACAAAAGTTATATTACTGCAAATCGTTGGGCTAACTGAAGAAACTATTAACTCTCAATTTGTGAGAGCTCTTTTGTCTGTGAACGGATTCTAGTCTGTGCTTTTCTTTTGTGATAATACAGTTCCCAGCTAACCTGTGATGCCTTGTGGCACACATCACCTAATACTAAGTGTGTCACCCCTCTGTGAGCTCTCCCACTTAATATCCTTTCAGCAACCTGGCTATTGTTTCTCAAACTACGGGCAACTTTTGCTGTGGTGTCAGTATTAGGCCACAGGACAATACTCCTCTAGTTCCTTGTCCAGTCAGACAGTGATGCCTGCCAGATGAGTTTTCCTGACTTTTGCCACTTTCCCAAAATACTCCACTGTCACTGTGTGGATGCTGAAGACTTCTGAGAGCTTTGTTAGTGTTTTGTGAGTACAAGTGAGAGCATTACTCTTTACTTCAGTTAGACCAGTCCCTATAAATTCTGGAGAGGGATGTTTGACATCTAGTGTGTTTGTCTGTTACCAGTTCCAGTATTCTCTCCCTTAGCTCTGTAAAATCCCATCTGTCACACATATCTGCTCATGCTCACTGAAAGAGTAAACCTCTATATTCTGTCCTGTTTCTTTCCAGGTTCATCAAAGGCTTTATTAGGCTTGTTAAGATACTTGTCTAGTGCCTGGTTTGATTTAAACCTAGCCGTGCACAGCCCCACGGGACTGCCTTGTAACCTCCTAACTGCCCGCTCACAGCTTCACATTTCCATGGAGGTACAAGAACAGTGGGATAGTGCAGGTCTGTGTTTTCCATACCCATTTTTTAAGTCTGAGTGTATATAGAGGAAGACTTAAGCAGTTATGGCTGCATTTTATCTTAATCTCTGTTTTTCCTTCTAAACCTCAGACCTGCAAGTTTCCTTGTTCAGGCACTTGATGTCAGGGCAACACAAGTGAGTACCATGTTTCTGTATTCACAGATTTAGCACTTGAGCCTATGTCTTGGCCCCTGCGGTTTATTAGCATGGACAGAGCCTCCACACTACTGCTGAAAGGATTGAAGGTTTCTTTATTTTTACTGCCCTCTTATTGAATAGAGGTTGGTGTCAAGTTTTGCAACGAATGGCCAAAGCAGGATCTTTTACCTTGGCAGGGAGTTTGCTACTAAAGTTGAGCACAGAGAGTAATAGTGAATGGGGTAACATCAGACTGGTGACCTGCACTGGTGGAGTTCCGCAGGGCTCTTTCTCAGGCCCTGTGCTCTTCAACATCTTCACAAATGACTTGGACACAGGACTTGAAAGAATACTAAGTCTGCAAATGAGACAAAATTCAGAGGAGCTGTTGAGTCCCTTGAAAGCGGGGAGGCCCTGCAGAGAGACCTTGACAAATCAGACTGGGCAATCACCAACCATATGAAGTTCAACAAGGGGAAGTGCCGGATTCTACACCTGGGATAGGGCAACTCTGGATGTTCGTACAGACTGGGGAATGAGATGCTGGAAAGCAGTGCCATGGAAAGAGACCTGGGGTTCCTGGTTGATGGCAAGTTGAATATGGGCACTCCCAGCAGTGCCCTGGCAGCCAGGAGGGCCAACTGTGTCCTGGGAGGCATCAGGCAGAGCATCACCAGCTGGTTGAGGGGGGTGATTGTCCCACTCTGTTTTGCACGGGTGTGGCCTCACCTTGAATATTGTGTGCAGTTTTGGGCACCACAATATAGGAAAGATATTAAGCTCTTAGAGAGCATCCAAAGGAGGGCAATGAAGATGGTGAAAGGCCTAGAAGGGAAGCCATACAAGGAGCACCTGAAGTCACTTGGTCAGTTCATCCTGGAGAAGAGGAGACTGAGAGGAGACCTCATTGCAATCTACAACTTCCTTGTGAGGGGAAGAGAAGGGGCAGACACTGATCTCTTCTCTGTGGTGACCAGTGACAGAACCTGAGGGAATGGCCTGAAGTTGTGTCAGGGGAGGTTTAGGTTGGATATTGGACAAAGGTTTCTTCATCCAGAGGGTGATTTGGTGCTGGAACAGGCTCCCCAGGGAAGTGGTCACAGCACCAAGCCCACCAGAGTTCAGGAAGCATTTGGACAATGCTCTCCAGCCCATGGTGTGACTCTTGCAGATAGTCCTGTGCAGGGCCAGGAGTTGGACTCTGATGATCCTAGTGTGTCCTATCCAACTCAGAATATTTTGTGATTCTGTATCCACATCTTCATCGGGCATTTTGTGCTGTCTGAGACACTGGTGGCTGATGGCATTGGTGTTTGCCTGGAGACCTCTGAAGTCATCTGCTAGGTAATTTGTGACAGAGGCTTGGCGACATTCAGACATTCAGTCCGAGTGTACATGTGGACTGTCATTCAACTGAAAAATGCATAGTTTACATACTTTATTTTTCAATATAATAATTATTCTTGTCTACATCTGGTTTTACTTGGCTTTCTCATCTCTGAGTTTTTTGAAGTTCTGTTTTTCTGTGTGGTTGAGAGGGAACTAAATTGACACTTGGAAAGCCCTTCTTGGTATTCTTACTCACTCCATGAAAGAAGATTCTACTGGCCCTGCAAAGGAGAAAATTTCTCTACTCTCTAGTAATAAATCCTTTCTCAGAGTGTGAAAATACCTATGTATTACACACCATGAAAAATTCCAGTGGCTAATAAGTAACATTCAGCATCCTCAAAAGTACTTGGAAAAACTCTGAAGGCTAGAAGCAACAGAAGCTAGAAGTTAGTTGTACAGCGTAGCACTGCAGCTCAGGAAGGTGCAGGGTGCAGTATGTACCAGCACAATTTCAGCCCAGGGTGTCCTTTGATAATTAAGGGAGTGCTGTCATTTCTTGTCGAATCTCTCTGTGTGTCAGCATCAGCACCAAAGAGAAGAGAGAAGAAAGAAAACATACATAGCCCCTGATGAATACTGCTCTCCCCTGTGAAAACAGGATGGCAGCAATAAAGGGAGCGTGTGGCAGAATCTCAGTCCTCCCCTTCCCATCCCTCTCCCCCTTCTGTGTAGGACTCTGCATTTGCATTGAGCCCAAAGAAACCAGGTGGCTACTATTCTCTTTATTTTTTTTTGCTGAAAATTGCAACACTGGGCTATTTCAGCTAATTAACACAATGCTAATATCTAACATGGATGGAGAAAGCAGACTTCTGGAATCCCTCAATAGGAAATAAAGATCTCATCTCTTAAGGGAAATAATTCATAACAGCTGTATCTGGACCTCATGACTTCCTATTCTCAAATCAGTTTGTCCTATGCTACCTTCTGTTCAGCTGCTGAGTTTGATCTGCTATTGAGAGATGGTATTTGCTGGCCCTTGTGGTTTTTTTTTCATTTCCAGTGTTTTTAGCTGATTTATTTCTTATATCAGCATAGGACCATTTCCAGATTTGCTCTGAATGTCCTTAAGGAAAAAAACACATGTGGTTTTAGATGTCATTTATTCTTCTTGAGGACTTGATCCTTAAGGTTAGGTATAACCTTGGTACTGATGTTATAATGGCAAATTGGTCATCTGCCAATCATCTTCTGTTTGAAATTTAATGCTGAGTTTTATTTGTATATTACACATTCTGTTTGCTCAATCGTAAACTATATGGAGTTTCATATGAGAGACTGACATAAGAAGATAAATAAATAGAGGAAATGTTATTGTTGAACATTAACATATGGTAACTTTAAATAGGCAGGCATAGACATGATGTTCCACTTAGTAGCCTGATCACATAGCATATAATAGTTAAAATATTATGTGCTTAATGGAGTATATAGTTATTCTATTTCATTAAACATTTTGTATGTTTTTCTATCTAGTGAAGAAGATACAAGCATCGATTTTTAAAATGCCTATTAAATTATCTTAAACAAAAATAGTTAACAAATCACAGAAACCTAAGTGTAATTTGATGGATACTGTAAAATCATTGGTGACTCCAAGAATTATTTCTAGTAATAAAAAACCTTCATTACAAAGGCAAGAAATGATCATTAATTGTCTGTCTTCCAATCTAATAACTGCTCTTTTGGTTCCTGTGTATGCTATTTTGAGGTGTAGCTGTCTCTGTTTTAGTGATTTGTTCCCTGTAAGAGGGTATTTCTACCCCATTGTCCCAAAGCATTCCTGGGACTGCTTTCTTCGAGTAGTCATGGTAAATGTGTCCATTCAACTCTCATCCAACTTGCCCTCAACACTGAATATGCTTAATATGAAAATAGATTTATTCAGAGGGACTTAACATCATGCTTTATGTAGAAACATGATGTTGTGAAAAAAAGAAAACAGAATTCTAGTTTAAACTGAGCAGCTGAGTGCTTCTCCACTTTTTCGTCCCTGATACTTAAATTTCTAAGTCACATTTCAGGTCGGGATCCCATGTTTATAGGAGGTTGTTTTTCAGGTGTTGCCTTCCTATCCGGGGAACTGGGGCTTCATGAAGAAGAGCAGCTCTGGGAAGTGCCATCAAAATTCTCACTTTCTTTTATTCACTGCCTCCCTTGGTACTGGCAGTGAAATGGACAATTATGGAGAAGGGAGGAGGTGAGACAGGTAAGACAGGACTCCTCCTCTGAAAAGAAGTGCTTGTCTTTTGCACCTCTCCTGTGTTTTTATGTTAGCACCTTCCTTCTGTGCAAAGGTCTTTAACATTCATTCAGAAGGAATTTCTAGTTGTTAAAATGCTCTCACGACTGACAAAATTATGTAACATTCCTAAAACTTGGTACAGAATACAAGTCAAACCCTGTAAAATTCTTAACTGTGTAGCCATGGACTTTGGTTTGATGCCAGCCCTGTAGACATTCTACATTGTAAACTCGGATCTCAGATGCATTAGTTGGCACTGAGGACGGCCCTTACAGCTTGGTGGGGACTTTGCCTTATTTCCAGCTCTGGCATGGCTTTCTGCATCACTCCTTATGCCTTGTAACGAAGTTAGGTTCTCTTTTCTATGAAAAATCACCACTGTCATCTCTGTCTCAGTCCCAGTTATTTAAGGAATGTTACAAGTGTCACCTTTCAGAATCAGAACAGGACAGTAAAATGAATTCAGTAGTTTCAAGCAGTATTATCACACACTTTTAGGAACTCATGTAAAATTCAGAGGCATCAGAATGTACAAAGCGTTCATTATTTCTGGTATTTTTAAAAACCTTGTCCAGAGGTTGAAGACTTCAGATATATATATATTTTGAACTTTATTCCATCTTGGACATGAAATATGGATATTTATTTTTTTTAGGCATGAAGTTCCTTTAGAGTTGCATGGAATGTATGAAAGTTGGTATAAAAACGTTTGTAATAACATTATAAGAACTGGCAACACCATAATGAATCTCAGTTGCACGAATATTACTGGTCTGAACTGAAAACTTATAAGCTAGTAAAAAATAATTCTTACAGGAGAAGTGGTGTATTTTTAGATTTTATTGGCTTATAATAAAATCCTCAGTGTCCATGTAGAACTTCTTGACACACCTGTAAAATATTGTACATCAGAAGATCTGACTACTGAATACTGTGGACAGCAAAAAGGAGAAATGTTAAGATTTTTGAGAAAGTACTCCCTTGGCATTGAATATCATACCTTACCTTTTACCAGGTGTTCTTGTGCTTATGCCTCCTGCAGCTGCGTATAAACTACAGTGCCTTAAAGCCATCTCAGTTTTCTATTTTTGCTGTAAATCTCTTTGTTCAGTAGGAACCTGTAGTGTTCCTTCATTCTGTTAAACATAATAATAAAGAATATGAACGGAAATATGAAAGAAGGAACGATAGCAGGAGAGCTGTGGCTTGTACCAAGTGAAAGCTGCCCTTCTTTCTGAAGGAGATAAAAAAGGTGGGGCAACATTTGAAGGACTGGAACTAGGAAAGAAATAGGAAGAATCAGCAGAGGGAGGATCTCAGAGATACTTCTGTAAATTTAAAATAATGAAACAAAAAATTTCATAAGAGAAACTAGAGACTGAGATAATTTTCAGTAAAGTCTGTGATACCATTTCAGTGCATCAACGCCAGTATTTCTTAGATTTCTCTAAATCATTTCAGCATGCTAAGTTGATAAATATGTTTTAATTTTTGTAGTTGTATTTGTGATGTTAATTTTCTCCTAACTCATGCTGTTCTGAAACAGTCCAGCCAGCAGCTCAGTAAATGTGGAAGGGAGCAGGCTGGGGAGGAAGGAGGTCATGAAGGACTGGGCTCAATTAGGAGGTAACCTTCAGGTGCAATAGGACTGCATCTGCAGTCACCCACAGCGCCATTGTACTGAGATCTGCAGCAGAGCCATCTTCTAGGTAGTTCTTGCAGTTTCAGGATTTCAGAGGGTAGACAAGTAAGGCTGGTGGATAGGAGATATCCTTCAGGATTGTGGTAAAATGAAAAGAGAAACTTAGGCTCTTTCTTCTGGACAAAATTTCTCTAAAATTATCATGTAAGGCATTGGAGTTTTTGTGAATCACTAATGTTACCATATTGAAGTTTGAATTTCCATAATGCCTACATTTGCATGAAAATAGATTTGTGCTTAGAACAGTATCTTACACTCTTCAGATGTTGCATGTTGTAGCGAATCCACATCTTCCCAGTACCACAGATAGTGCCTTTAATAGTGAACTAACTCAGCTGTTAAGGGGAGAATATAGATGCTTCTCTGGAAGAACTGTGGATATTTGCTGTGGGTAAAAAATTGGCCTGCGCTTTGCTGTGAGTAGGGAGAATCAATATGGACTGAGTAAACAGTTGGGTTTGCAAACAGAAAACATGCATCAGCAGCTGGATGTGTGTCTGGGTCTGGACATGCAGCCTCCTGCAGATTCTTTGGCAATACACAGTATGTAGTGTCAGTTGGAAGATATTGTTGCACTTGGCAGCATAGGCTTTTAGCTTGATAATACATCATTCTCAAAAGCCACTTTTCCCTAAAGGAGAGCTGTTTTATTCAAGGGTTGAGTTGGAAAGTCTGTTTAAAAAGTACTGTGTTCTGAAAACCTTCTAGAACTTAGCTTCAAGCTTTGAAATCTTGAACAACTGCTTTTCAAGTTGTTGATGACAAAAGACTTAGTCATCATTAATTCTGACCTCTAAGTGTCACCAGTAAAACCTGGCTCTACTACTTTCATAATATTGTTTTGTCCATCTGTTATCCCCTGACATCTTTTGGCCATCATGACTTAGAGGATAACCTTCAGGTTAATGTCTACCTGGAGTCTCACTTCCAGTTTATTAGCAGGACCAAATGGTGCTTAATTCTCCAAATATGTGCCAAAATGCCATCTCTTTGCTTAAGCTCCTGCTCTTTTACTTTCAGGAAGTGTGAGACCTTTCTTCCAAAAACTCATTAAAATGATTTAAGAGTTGAGTGTTTTGGTTTGTAGTAGCCTTTACTCACACAAGTGACAAAGTAGTCTTATGTCTCTCTCCCTTTTTTGCAATTTGCTCTAATAAAGGCTGAAAGTGAGCAGAAGAGCAGAGTACATATAACCGTATGTAAATCTGTTTGGTAAATCCAGGAATAGTCATTCTGTGAGAGACATGATGGCTCAATAAAATCCTCCTTTTTTCCTTTTATTGTTCTCTGTTTCCTCCCCACCTCTTCTAAGTACATAAACAAACAAATAACGTAGGAACCCAGCTCTCATTTCCATTGTGTAAACTGGAAGGAAGTGGTACACAAATTTAGATACTGTTTACTGTGAAACAGATTGAGTAGCACTTTGACTGTAACCCTCAAATTGACTTCTCTAGGGACCATCGGAAGAAGTGTGGATCTGGGCCTGTTTGGCCAGGATTGCAGTAGGTGTTGGAGCTACTGGATAGCCACTGCTCTGATGACTTATACAGAATTACAGAATCACAGAATCAACTAGGTTGAAGAAGACCACTGAGATCATTGAGTCCACCTTACAACCTAACACCACCTTGTCAACTAGACCATGGCGCTAAGTGCCACATCCAGTCTTTCCTTAAACACCTCCAGGGATGGTGACTCCACCACCTCCCTGGGCAGCCAATTCCAATGTCCAGTCAATCTTTCTTTGAAGATCTTCCTCCCAATGTCCAACCTAAACCTCCCCTGGCACAGATTGAGACTCTGTCCTCTTGTCCTACTGCTGTTTGCCTGGGAGAAGAGACTGACCCCCCCCAGCTTCCTTTCAGGCAGTTGTAGAGAGTGATGAGGTCTCCCCTGAGCCTCCTCTTCTCCAGGCTAAACGACCCTAACTCTCTCAGCTGCTCCAGTGTGCTCCAGACCCTTCACCAGCCTTGTTACCCTTCTCTGGACAAATACAGGACAGTAGACCCAGCATTTGCGGAGAAGCAAATCTGAGGTAGGTCTTGGGAATAAAAATGTTCCTTTGCTTCAGAAAATAAAGAGATAACATATGAATGAGCTAGAAATAGGTTCATTGTAGGTATTGAGCTAGAGACAGTTTTGGAGTGTAGTTTCACAGACAGCTGATCTTGTTACAATATGCTGTTGCTAATTTGTAAGAGAGGGATTTTCACCTGGTCCCCTGCCCTCAGCCCGCCATCCTCTTCCCTCTTCTCACATATGTGGGCTTGTGACTTCTCTTGTACTTTATCTGGAGCTCAGAAGACCCTTCTGTGGGTCAACTTAACTCAGCAAAACAGTGGAAAACAAACTTAGCAGAAGCCTCTGTGTGCTTTCTGCCTTTTTTGTGAATTGTATTGGCTCACAGAGGGATTTGAGATCACTGTAGACTGCACAAGGTAAGCAGTGGGAGCCAGTGGCTGATGTGGAAAGGCAGGGAGAGAAGAGGTGGGGAGTATTGTTTTTGTAGTAGTAGTGAGCTGCTAAACCTGTGAGCTCCATCTTAAGAAGCAATCCTGTGAGCACTGATTGACCTGAAAGAATCACCTGCATCACTGTGAGCAGTGTCTCTAAGGATGGTGTTCTTTCAAAATAGTGGTCGGAGTGGGGGTTGCCCACCTGGGAAATCTCTGAATTGAAAAACCTACTGATAACTGAGTTTGAGACATAAGAAACCAGAGGTTGTGGCTGCTTGCTCACAGCCTGTATGGTATTCATGTAGGTGCAGGCTGGAGTGCATCTGAAGAAAGGAGCTTCTGTGTAATGTTACTTGGGTAGCTGAATTTTGTATTTATTAGAAGTCTTCATACTTAAAGTATTTAGCATGCATAGTTTTTTTCTTAGGGCCAACCACTTTATTAGTTCCTTCCAACCATATTTTTGCTGGCATGCACACGATAGCAAGTCCTCAGTACTTCCGACTCAGCATTTCCTCCATTTCCTGGTGATAGACCATATAATACTGCAACACCCACTTCGTTACAGGCAGTATAATTGCACCCTGGCCCTCTCTATGCGCTAAAATTGCGTGCTTGTGTTGAGTAGATGATGCTTTTCCAGAAGTCTATATATGATGCACATCACCATGGTGTCTGAGCAGCTATATTGGTAGGTTGCTAAATTGTCAAAAGATTTGCCAAGTGTTTTAAGCATTTCCTTAAATATTTGTCATAAACTATCAAAAGAAAACTTTGTGCTCTCTACATTTAGGAAGAATTTATTTCTATCTGATGTAAACAAGTCACACACATGCTCTTATTTTCTCTTTAAATGTCAAGGTATTTTTCTAAAAAGGAACAGCGGGAGTTTGGTTTTTTAAAAGTGAATTAGGTTGATCAAAATGTTTACTTCTGGCTCTTTACTTTTTGTAGTCTCTTTACTTTTTTTGTTACAAAATAGCAAATTAGGTAGATTCTGAAATCAGTAAAAGACTGCAGTTTTGACAGAAGATCAGATGGCTTCAAAGCTCACTGTTTTTCTTTTCATTGCAGTGATAGCATTGAATTGTTACACTGTTATTTGAGAGTGTAGTTGCAGTGAATAGTGTTGTGTTACAATAAAAGATAAAATAGTAAACAGTCTGTAATTTGAGAAGACCTTGCTTAAAATTGGTTTATTACTTTAAAATCAGGTCCCCAAATTTTAGAACCCTGATAACAGCTTATGTTTTTAAATAAAGCTTCACAGAAGAGCAGATGTTAAGGTCTGCTCACCTGCAAATGCCATGTTTATCATGCAAAGAGCGGAGAATTCTTGAAACACAAAGAAAACCTGTGTTGTGAGGCATTATAGAGTATATTGGGGTACTGTGTAATGTTGTGGTGAGCTAAAAATCTGCTTGGAAAACAGTTGTTTAGTTTCAATGATGAGGTACTATTTATTAACCTTTCAATAGATACTAGGATTTTTGAGCAGAAAGC